>NC_139561.1:36165353-36285353 GCF_965112155.1 Podarcis liolepis | reverse complement strand
AGGGAGGGGGGAAGGAAGACGAGAAGGAGAGGAGGAGGAGGAGGAAGAAAGAAAAAAAGAGAGAAAATCTCGGAGCTGGAAATGTCCAGAAGGAAGCAAGCCAAGCCGCGCTCGGTGAAAGGTAAGCGCCTGGGCTGGACGCATCCTGCTCGGGTTTGTGTGTGTGGAGAGATCTGCCTCTGTCTGAAGCGGATCCTGCCCGGCGCTGGAGTCTCTCGCCGGGCTCCGGGAAGCGGTGTGAGCGCCAGCCAGGCAGCCTGCCTGCCTCTGCCGCGTGACCAATCAGGGCTGGGGCCAGGCTTGGCGGGGATTGCGATTTTGCGAAGCCTTCCTCGCTGCTCCGGCGGCCCCCCCCCCCACTCGCTGCCCTTTCCCATCAAGCTCAGTCCGCGGAGCAGCGGCTCATGCTGTCTCCATCGTCGCCTCATTGAGAGTTTTGGTTTCAAGGCTGCAGGACCAGCGAAGAAAGGACGGCGAGGGAGGAGATTCCCTTGATCTGTGCTAAGTTGCAATTCCAAGTTATATCGCGGAGAGAGAGAGAGAGGAAGAGAGTCGGCTCTTAGAACTCCAAAAAAAAGAGAGGGGCATGTGAGGGGGAGAGAGGAATGCCTCTCTTTTTCTGAAAATAGTTTTAGTTCAGCAGTGGAGCCAATGCCTTGCATGTAGAAGGTCCCAGGTGCAACCCCCGCCCCACATCTCCAGGTAGCTCCGGGGAAGATTTGCCACCTGAGTAGATGCAATTCTGGGCTAGGTGGGTTGACTCTGTAGAAGGCAACTTCCACTTGAGAGTTACCGCGGGTCCCATCAGCGGACAGACCACAAGTGAAAGTCACAAGCCATTAAACAAATTAAAAAGAGCTACCTCTACAATTTGCAGATGCATTTATGTAGGCCTGCCATGCAAACCTCTTCCTGGAGATTTGTGTGGGCCGCAAGATGCTTACACCATGAGTTTAGTATTGTGGAAAGGTTGCTACCCTAAAGAGCTTACCCTTGCTAAAATTTGAGATAAGGAATGCTAGCGTATGGGTGAGGGAGATGGACACCATTCATTCAGTTGAATGACTCAGACTTGTTTGGACACAGTAGGCAATTTTTATCTCCTGGCAAACTGGGCTGCAAGCTGTAGACTTTTTACTCCAGGTTAGTTGCCTAATGCTTCAGGACTGCCTTGTATGGCAGTGCACAATGACATTATATATAGGCTTCTACAGGTTGGGTAGCGCATCACTTTGGGACAAGACACACAGACATCGGTGTGGTGGACAGCTCAGCCATGAGCCACCGTTGACTTTCCTTCCTCCAGAACTGTCCTGTAGACCTCCACAAGGCTTGAAAAGGAACACCAGGCCTGGCTTGTGGTAAATTGCCTTGTAGATGTGGATCCACAAAGCCCTTACTCCAGAGTTCCCATTGGGCTTTCTCCAGAGTAAGTTGTTTGTAGCTGTAGGTGGGCCACTTAATCCAGAAAGGGTTTCATGGGTACCTCCAGAGTAGATCTTAGCACTGCAGCTTCGAACCAGTGAATAGTTTAATAAGTTTTGGTGGGTCTTTCAAAAAGGTAGACAAGCTTTCTAGCACAAAGTATTTAGGAGTATAGCCCGATGTAGACCACTTAGGTTCTAGCAAGTTTCAGATGACTGTTGGCAGGAGAACTCCAGTTGTAAGTATTATAGTTTTGAGGTTAAGAGTTACACTGACTGTTCACTTCAGAGCCAGTTTTCAGAGACTGTGGAAATATTTCCATAATGTAGCCTTAGCCTGCAAGTTGTAAACAGGTTTACTCTGGAGTTGGAAGGCCAGGAGCTCACTGAGACTTTTGGTGAAATTTTTCCAAGGCAACATATTTCTATGGATTACCATTCTCCTAGCTCTTTTTGAACTGCTCAGCTTCCTTCTCCACAATGCCCCATGTATCCCCTAATAAGAAAGCCTCCTTTATCCCACCTTGGTAGACTTTGGGGTTTGCAAAACAAATATTTTGAAAAGGGCAACCAGAATGATCAAGGGACTGAAG
Organism: Podarcis liolepis; assembly: GCF_965112155.1. Classification (NCBI taxonomy): domain Eukaryota; kingdom Metazoa; phylum Chordata; class Lepidosauria; order Squamata; family Lacertidae; genus Podarcis; species Podarcis liolepis. Next base: position 36,283,336 of record NC_139561.1, on the reverse strand, counting down.
GAACTCCCCAGTGAGGAAAGGTTGCAACATTTGAGGCTTTCTAGTTAAGGAATTAGGTGAGTGTGGGGTGATGGTGTCATGATCCAGGTGTGTAAAATTATGTGTGGTGTGGAGAAAGGGGATAGAGTGAGGTTTTCCTCCCTCTCACTTCTAAAACCTGAAGGCGTCCAATGCAGCTGGATGGTGGGTGAATCAGGACAGACAAAAGGAAGTACTTCTTCACACTGTGCGTAATTAAACCGTGGAACTCGCTGCCTCATGATATATGGTCACCAACTCAGACAGCTTTAAAAGGCATTCAGGCAAATTCCTGGAGGATAAGCCTATCCATGGCTGCTAGTCATGATGGCCATATATTGCCTCCAATATCTGAGGTAGTACCACGTGCCATGGTCACAGGTGGGCTGCCCAGCCTGTGGGCCTCCAACACTCCTCTGCTGGACCAGGGTGAGAACAGGAAGCAGGACTAGATACGCCTTTGGTTGGATCCAGCAGGGCTTTTCATATGATGCTCAATGGCCCATCTCAAACACTGGCTCCCCACAGTTCTCTAGCTTTTGCTGATCTTGAAAAGTTGAAGCCATGTCCGCCTTCCAAAGCCCACACCTCTAAATTGCCTCTTCTCTGTGGAATTTGCAAGCCATTCTGCCCCCCCCCTCCCCAACACCGCCAAACAAAAGTCACATCCTCTTTCAACAAAAGCAGCCTTATAATAATCCACAGACCAAGGCAGAGCAGGCCTGGTTCATTGCCCCCAAGGGCAGTCTTGTGACATTCTGTTGGCAGCTAATGCTGAAATGATTTTTATGTGGGCAGGAGAGTAAAATAACTGCTCTTTCTCCCTTCTTGTTGCCACCACCGTAAGATTTTATTCCTTGCCATGGGCAGGTTAATGGGGTTTTGTAACAGGGACGTGATTTGATCCCCCTCTGGTCTTGGTTTCCATAAAGCCTCCCCCCCCCACTCTCTTATCCTCCATCCTTTTCCTTGTATAAAATCAGGAGGAATGGCTTTAAAACTTGTATTAATGAACGGTTTTCAATTGGTTAGACAAAACGAGGTTCGATTATGAGGGAGAGGGAAAGGGTATCCCCACAATCTGGCTCTGTATGTCTGTTTGTGGGGTGAGGGAGTTCAGCCACTTACTCCATGTGGTGCGAAGGTGCTTGCACTCTCCCCAACCCCTCCAACCATCCATTTTAAAGACTTGTGTGCCCTTGGCAGAGTGGGAGCGGAGTGTTGTGTCTGCCTGTCTTTGACCACTTGGTACAATGAACAGCACCTTGCAAAAAAGATCTGTTTTTGTTTCCCCCTTCGCAATGGGTGCAAACCTTAGCAAACAGCCTTAACTGATGCATTAGCAGAGGTGTCCCGGCTTCTCCTCCTCCTCCCTTTCCCCCCTCCCTGCCTCACGCTCAAGAGTATAAGGATTTGTGGCTCTATTTCTGTAATGGCTGCTAGACTGTGCCACTTTCTTGCTGCTCTTATTGCTCAATGCAGACAGTGAGGGCTGGAGGAAAGAGGGAGCAGACTCCTTTGCAGTTTGTGTGACAAAAGTGGATGGATAAGGAGAAGCAGATTCTGTGTGTGTGTGTGTGTGTGTAAAATTGGGACATGTTGTATGCATATGCAATTTGTGATAGTGGCACACTGCTCCTTTTTGTCCCTGTGTGATCTTGAATCGATCAGCACCTTGTAGATATTTTGATTGTTGATGTGGGAAAGTTGATCCCAGTCTCAGCAAAACTGGAGTGTTTATCTTGAATTTCTCTGCTGTTACCTTGAAAATAATAGAACGGGGATAGTAAGAAGTGTTTGATGTCCAGATCCCAATTTAATGTATGAAGTGAGTTTAGGGGAGGGGGGGGGGAGGAAGAATACTGTATTGTGAACAGGGATTGGATATTGGGTTGTGGCATGGCACATTACTTACAGTACAATCCAATACATATTTGCTTGTAGGTAAGTCTCACTGTGTTCACTGGGGCTTACTCCCTAGTAAGTGTGTTTAGGATTGAAGGCTTAACATAATCAAGTAACGTACATCACAAATAAAAAAAAGATGCAAGGAGCTTGATTGTAGACGTATTTTATAACCAATTCTGGCAGGGGAATATTAGAAATGAATGGAATAAAAGCTGTCACAAGGATGCGGTGTCTGTCTGTCAATCAGTCAGTGAATCATTCAGTCATTTGCTTCAAGCCAATGGTTTGGCACAAGGAGAAATAGAGCCCTGAATGACTAAAACTATCATAGTTGGTTTGCGATAGGTATTATGGAGGGAACTCAAAAGGTGTGGCCAGGCAGAACACACACACACACACACACACACACACACACACACAGTCAGAGTGTGCATAGCTGATGCCTCCATGTGGTTTACAGAGTTGTGCAAATTGTTATGGTGATTGGTACCATTTCAGGTGGTGGACTGGTGATCATTATTGCACTGATCCAGAAGACAGAACATGGTACAACAGCTTGCTTGCTGAATAGTTGGCGCTTCCCTTGCTTGAGATATTTCACACTACCCTCCCCCAGTTTCAGTTTAACACTGCAACTCCACATCAAAAAAGCTTCTCTGTGAGTGCAGCCTAAAAGCATGAAATTGGAAAATTTGGCATGGCCTAACAAGGTGCCAGTTGATGCTCGGGATTCCAAACTGTGAAAATTTAATGGCCTGTGTTTGCTGAGAATATCTGTCCATTTTAGAGAGGCAGTGATGTTTATATTTGCACCTTGTGGCTTGTTACTTCCAAAGTACCTCCCTGTGATTTTCAGATGAAGGGCGGTATAGAAATTTAATAAATAATAACAATTTTTTTTTAAGTGATATGTACTGTTTGAAGACTTTGAAAAGGCACAGCAAACCAGTCGGCTGAGAAATCTTAAAACCTATGCATATATTACAGGTTGATCCTATTCATGTATACTCAGAAGTAAGCCCTACTGGGTTCAGTGGGACTTACTCCCAATTACATAAAATACCCTTTCACCATCTACAAAATCATTTTCCAGATCAAAATATATATTGTCCATTTGCTTTCCCCCCACTTTCCAGATTAAATACTTTTGCCTATAAGCTTTTTCCTCATTTTGCCCTCTTGAACATATTGTCAGCGTAGAAGGATACCATTGAAACCATGTTCCTTTGACATAATTTGAAAACTGGTGGGACAATGAAGAAAAGGCTCCTCATAAAAACTTTCCAGCAACTTCTGATAGTCCTGATCCTAATATTTTTTTCTGTTTAAAATGAGGTATTCTTGGGTAAGAAAGGCAGTCTCTTGCATTTTCTTCTCCCCACTCCCAGCTAACTGACTACAAACCTCATACTAAATTTAAATGATTATTAATTGTAGACACTGCCCGTTTTAGTGTCGAGGAGAAATACCTAAATTTTTAAAGGATTTATGGCAGGGAAAATGTTCTTTGTATTTCTTCCTGCAGGTCGAGGACTCTTGCTATAAAATCTGTGTTTAAGGTATCATAAAAGCGAGACCTTCACATGAAACAGAAGTTTGAAGGTGTCTCTTACAGATTGATAGTATATTTTAACCTCTCAGCTGTATGTCAGCTTAACAGTATGGTATTATGGACCTCTGCAATCCAGGACAAACTCTTGCAAAAGAAGCCCCAGTAGTAATTGATACAAGAAATATAACAACCTCAAGGAGTGAGGGGAGGGGGAGGGAAGAGTGAACTACAACAGTGTCAGGTGGATTGGGAGGGGGAATATCTGAAAGCCAAAGTTGTTCTTTGAGGGGGAGAAAGTACAAGGCTTGGGAGGTCTTGACTCTTGCTAGGTTGAGGGTATTTCATTAGAAGTATGGGTTCAGAAATACATCCTGAGATGGTAGCAAAGCAATCCCATTTCCCAGGAAGCCGTCCCAGGATGGCAGAGATACATGCCATCTTCTAATACTTCTGATACACATGTTTTATGAGCTCCTTTTAAATTTAGTTAGGTGTCCTCCCTTAAGCTGTTCTCTGTTCTTTTGTTCTGTTTTCATCCTTGTAGTATGCATAATTTGGACAATTATTCTGTAACTGAAGCAAGTGACAGTGTTTGCAATCCAAAATGGTAATTGAAATTCCAGGTTTTGTCTATTTTAAAACTTGGAATTCTCATCTTTTAAAAACATTGAGTGTTGGATGGTCAGAAGGCAAATCGGAGATCCACACATGGACTAATGTTGACTGGATAATTCGTGACTTCATAGTGGAAATACTGATTCAATCAACCTTCTTCTGTCTTTACATTTTTGTACATAAAAGGATAGATTATTTTTTGAGGGCTTGTCATTCAGGTTATACAATCAAGTAGCTAGAACTCCCCCCCCATTAAAAAAAATACCCACCAAGTGCATTTTATGATCTTGGGAGCTAGCAATCTAATAGGTTGCCACAATCCATGTTTCCATGGAAATAATTGAGATGGAGAGGTAATAAATAAAGAGTTCTAAGGTCACAGGTCCTTCAACCTAAGACAGGCAGAAAATAGGTTTAAATTACAGAGATCTCTTCAAATAAATGCACACAGGCTTGTTTCCCTAGTTGAAATATTTTGGGGGGGGGCTGTCAGTTTTTCAGTAGCATATAATCACTGTCATGATGACAGAGTTGGATATTGGGACTCCCCCTTTTTTGTAATCCCTCAACCCACCTCCTTTAGCAGTTTTTCTTTAGACAGTGTGAACCCATTTCTATGTCAAAAGTTTAAGGATTAAATGATGACATCTGTAGTAAAAAGGATGCACCATTCTGTGGGTGAAACTGCAGATCGTGTGGTAATAAAAAGCCATGGATCTGTGTGAATAGCAAGTTTTAAATATGCTGATGGCTCCTCTTTAGTTTTTTTAAATGGGGTGGAATTACTTAATCAGCCAAATGGGTGTTATGCTTTAAGTAAAAATTCATGAATAGGAACCCATTTTCTTCCCGTATGTTCAGTCTACTAAAAAAAAACATGTAGTAATTACTGTATCAGTATCCGTTCATTTAGACTGGTAGTGGTAGAACTATTTCCTTGATAAAGGGTTTAAACCTTATAATTAAATACGTTGATTATGTTAACCATCCATTGATAGTATAAATATAATGCAAGCAAGCATTGTGGTTGGCTGATAGAGTTATTTCCATTCAATCTAGTTTTGTTTAGGGGCGTATAAGGATAGTTTTGTAATCTCACTTCAAGCTTTGACTAAAGCCTGCCTAATTATCGTGTGAAAAGTTCACACAAATTTAGAGACCAGTTTAGATTTGCATTATGGTGAAGATCCAAAACTGCGACACACACACACACACACACACACACACACACACACACACTTTTAATTGTAGCCAGCTTTTTTTTTAAAAAAAGAATCTAGATGGTAAACAAAGGTATGATATTAGCAATTTGCCTATTAAATGAACAGGATATAGCTGACATCAATTGATACTGATTCTGGGGGCTTACCATAGGATGCATGGTGATCTCAAAATCTATCAAACTCTTTAAGGTGGAAGGCACTCTGCATAGAAAAAGCATATTTGCTAAATTTGTGTTTTTTTCCCCAATTTTATGATGAGAAACGTTGATCTGACTACCCAATGGCTTTTACTAAATTTACGTCCCAGATTATTTTAGGTTATTATAGAACAGATAAATTAGAGAATCCATTCTGTTTCGTGTTACATGTAATTTCAAAAATGTTCATGTGTACGGTTGGGGAGAGTCATACATCGCTGCGTTAAGCAACCAGATTTCAAACCTGACGTGCACATTGGTGGGTAACTTTGACAGCTCTGCAAATTGATGTCAGGTTGTGATGATATTTTTTTGATAAATGTGTTAGTCGGTGATCAAATTGTTTTGCAGTTAAAAAAAGAGGATGCACTAATTAAGCTTATATTTGTTACCTTGCTTGAAGTTGGAGAATTGCTGTCACCTTTTTTTTTTTTTTTTGCTTTTGCTTGGCAAAATATGCTGATAGAAACTTCTGATTCGTAACTTACCTACCTCATTTGTGTCAGTCAAAAACAAAAGAGCGCGCACACATGCACACCCCCCCTGCCACCAAACCAAGCAACCTAGGAGGCTCCTTACTTCATTATATGCAAAGTAAATAATAAAAAATATTCATCCTTTTGCTTGGCTCCAATTAGTTGATTACTATGAACGCTCTCCTTTAAAGGAATGTTGTTTTACCTATCTGCTCATACAGAGGTTTGATTTTTAATGTCTTGTGAAAAGGATTTCTTTTTGTCTTGATTGATGTCAAGAATGAAAGCGTGATGGTAATATCCCTTTGAAAGCTATTGTATTGTCAGCTCTGGCTGACAGCGGGAGGCCCTCCTAGTGGTATAGATTAGCGCTGTAGAAACACTGACATTTTCTTTGTTATATTGCTGTTGTTCTGCTTGCAAAGTCAATTATACAATGTCGGAGCTCAGTTACAGAGTTGACTGTGGAAGTAACAATGTCTTTCATACTTGTTTTAAAGATATAATTTTCCCTTCTTCATTCTCTCCCCCCTCTTCCAACACTCCCCGTTCCCTATCTGCTTCTCTTCCCAGCTGATAGCCAGGGATTTTTTGAAGGCAGTGGAATAGTATGATATGAAAATTGCATTTTTGCATTGTATAGTCATCGCTGAGGCTTCCGTAATCCTTCTTGGAAAAATAAAAATAAAACATGTATGGATCGTTCAAATATTTCGGTTCCTCCTTGTTGTGAATTCAGCAAATGAAATGGTGGGACTCTTTTCTCCCTCCACCTCCCAGGCATCTGTTAAATTAAATTACTGATTATTTTCTAATCAGTATGGCACTGTTTTGGATGTGACATCAGTGGAGATGTGGAGCGGTTGTCTAAACCAGCATATTGTGATGGAAAGTGCATAGGCTGGGTAAGGATATGTAGCTTCCATTGTCTTTTATTTCCCTTACAGAGAGTCCAGTGAAGTTTCCCTGAGGAGCATCAGAACGAAGGGGGGGGGGGAGAGCATTTGCATAGCTTACTATCTTATTGGCTGGAATTCTTCACTTGTGTATGAAATGCTTTTAATTTTCATTTTACCTCAGATGGTTCCTGTTGGACCCAAATTGATAAATAGTGTGGGTGGAGGGGAGAAGCAGGAGTGGTTATTAAAGGACGAGTTTTTGGAGTTGGTGTGAATTAATAAGCCAAATGATAAATATAAACCAAGGTGCCTAATTTTCTTTCTTGCTTCTTTTGGTGGCAAAAAAGGAAGGGAGTTAGATGGTTAGCTAAGATGCAGTGGATTCATCATCCCTCCCCTGCCCCTCCCTCTAAAACATTTGTATATAATCAGGGAAGCAGATAGAACATCATTCATTACCAAATTGCCTTAAATAACAAGTATCCAGCGGAACAATCCCTCATTGGGAATGTTAATTGTGGGATTTCTAAATTACTGTTCTAAACTAATAGACAAAAGATTCCACAGTTACCAGTAATTTGTCAGGATTTATTTTGTTTCTCTTCAATAATTGAAAATTAATGTCTTGAAGTGAAAACAGATGTTCGAGCCATCTTCTCAATTGGGTATAAAAAAGGGAGGCTTTGTGGATGTACCGTGTTCACAAGCTCAGTTGATACTGGGCTAATGAAGGGTTTGGTCTTGCCTGTTTGATGGATGGAATATAAGTTTAATTATCCTGTAAGTGAAATGAAAACTCCCGGGCGAATGAAAACTGCATCATTCAATTGTGCACTAATTCTTAGAGTTAATACACATACACGTTTGAAAATGGTTTGTTTTTCCATCCTTGGCAATTCACACATAGGCAAAACTCAACAAAAATATTCTACCCATCCATCTACCCAGTTGTGTCCCTGTTCATCTATCACAAGGAAGGTTGAACACAGAGTCTGGAAGGAATTGTTTTCACTTGGGCTACAGGTTTGCAAAGACCTGTTTGCCTGATTGGCTCAATAGTGAACAAGAATCCTTTTCCAGGCAGCCAGCTGAAGCAGCTCTTGCAATATGGTTCTTTGCTTTTGGGTTATCTGTGCATCATAAATTATTGGAGCACCTTCCCAATAAGGAAAAGGATCAACTTTTTAGTTTAGGGGCAAAATGACTAAGGGTGGTTTTAATAGAGATTTACATTATTTTGCATGGTGTGGGGAAAAATGGATAGAGATAAATTTCTTTCCTATATCATCTTTCTAGAATTTGGGTCATCTGATGAAATTGTGGGGCAGGGGATACAAGGCAGTGCTTTGTTACACAACTCACAAGTAGCTTGTACAGTGGTACCTTGGTTTAAGAACAGTCCTGTTTATGAACGATTTGGTTTATGAACTCCCCAAAACCGGAAGTAGTATCCCGGTTTGTGAATTTTACCTTGGTGTAAGAACGGAATCTGAACGGTGGAAGGGCACTGGCAGTGGGAGACCTCATTAGGGAAAGCACATCTCGGTTTAAGAACGGTTTCGGTTTAAGAACGGACTTCCAGAATGGATTAAGTTTGTAAACTGAGGTACCACTGTATTGTAAAAGCTTCAGGTTGCCTCATGGGAAGTGATTTATAAATGAAATTAATGAATAATAATGATTGATGGAATTCCCTGCCACATGAATGTGGAAATGGGCACTAGCATAGACAGAAGAGGTCTTTCAGTGGTAACTTGTCAGGATGGCTATATGGAGCATCCAGGTTTAGAGGCTGTACAGTGGTATCTCTACTTACGTTCACCACCAGTTACGTATCCTTCGGCATATGTATGCGGCAAACCTGGAAGTATTTTTCCAGGTTTCGCCGTGCGCGCATGTGCAGAAGCAGTACCTCTGGTTGTGGAAACCTCAGGATCCGACTGGAGCTCCAGAACGGATTCTGTCTGCAACTGGAGGTACCACTGTATATATTGAAATCTCACTTGCTGGAGAGCAGAAGCAAGGGAGAGAGTCTTCATACTCTGGTTGTGGGCTTCCCAGAGACAAATGTTTGGCACTGTGGGGATTCTGGATTTTACGGACCTTTTGATTCAGTGGGGCCCGTCTTATGTCCTTATGTTTAACTTAGGAGTGTAGGCTAAAAATGATTACAGCAGCAATTCATGTGGACTTCTTTGCAACACTGAAATACACAATTGCTGCAATGTGAGAGCGTAACCTGTTTACGAAGCAAGCGCCTAAAAGCTCAAGCGAAGCACATTGGGCTTGAAGCTTTTTCTTTTCTTTAGGTGGGGTGAGGGGTGCAGCGGTAACATCTAATTGGCATCTCCAGCTTGGTCTATAAAATGAAGATAATTTCAGTTTGTAGAGAGAATGGTTGGTGGCACTATTACCTTTGAAAATAAATCTCAGCTTGGTTAAACTTTCAATACCCTTTACAAGCATTCAAAACATGGGTGCTGAAAATGTGTGTGGCACTTCAGCATGCTTTAAAACATAGGGAATAAAGGTGTGTGTAGATGTTGTCACCTTTGTCTCCTGACTTGTGTGCTTTTATTACAGCATCTGTAGAGGGCTCCTACTTCTCCATCTGCATGCATAGGAGTCCTTAACAGCCATTATAGCAGGGATAGGAACCTGTAGCTTTCCATACATTGTTGGACCACACCTCCCATCATTCCTGACTATTCTGCCTGGGGCTGATGGGATTTGGAGTCCAGTAACATCTGGAAGGCTACAAACTCCCCTTTCCTATATTATACCGAATGTACCTAAGTCTGGGTGGGCAGAACTTCCCTCTCTTCTCTCCTACACAATTTGTTAGCAGCATTTTCGGATACCTTGAAAGGGCTCTTCTGAACAAGAACCCTTAAAATTCCTGCTTCACAGATCTGTGTCCAACCCATCATACTCTCTGCATCATAATGCTTACTAAGCATGGATTTCCTAATGGATTAAAAATAGCTAGGTAAAAGATTGCTCTTCCGAACTCTTTGTTGACAAGCAGGTACTACTTCCTTCTGCTTCGCAGAGATATGTCTTTAATACATGCTTGAACTGGCACAATTAAGCTTTGTAAATAATTCCTCTTAGGGGTGAATACATACCTCTGGCACCTCTGGCATTTCCTGCTTCAACTGAGGAAAGGGAATCTGAGCAGTGTAAGCAGTTGGCTCAGTGATATCCTGTGCTGGCTGCAATCTTGGTTCTTTTTCTGACTTTTAGCCCCCAAGGGCTCTTATCCCTTTGAGGATGGAAGAGGGTGAGCTTCCTACACACCCACCACAGTGCTGTGCAGTCACCATAACACTGCATAGCTTTCCCCTTGGATGTTTGCTGGTGAGAATAGCTGATAGTAGGCTAGAGACATTTATTTCCACTGTACAAGGCAGTGACCTCCACAACAGAACTTCCATTTTGCCGACTTCCAGCTAGATAAGGAATGGGAGGGAACTTTTGTCCTGCAAAACTCAAAGAAGACTCATCCCTTAAATCATTTGAAGAACAGGAATGAATGGGGGATAAGGGAGGGAATTACAAGACTCTGCCATCAATGTGTGCAATCCATTTTTAGTTTTATCCATGTGATGCAGGTATGCATTGCATGTAGCCCAGGCATGCATCAGCCCTGTTGAGCCAATCTTCCCCAAGGCATTTTTATATATGAGCTCTTAAGACAAAAGTCCTTGAACTTGAACATACAAAGCTAGGTGGTTGGTTTTGTCTATCCCAGTATTACTGTTCTTTGATAGCAGTGGTCCAAGGCTTCCTGCAAAAATCTTTCCCAGCCTTCCTACCTGGTTCCTTTTAAATATTTATTTATTTATTTATTTATTGTATTATATAGTGCCATCAGTGTGTGTGGTAGCAAAGTAGCGCCTTCCTGCTGCAGAACTGCAGCACGCGCTGGCCAGGGATTATGAAAGTTGTAGTCCATCAACATCCAGAGGGAACCACATTGGCCACCCCTCAGTTTACAGCACACAAGAGGACATGTCTCTTTCACTTCCTCCCACTGTTAACGGGGTGCTGGGTAGCAGGAGGGCTCAGGCAGCCCACCTGTCCTCCTCTTAAGTTTTCCTGGCAACACAGAGGTAAGCTTTGCTTTTTCAAGCCCACTACTGCTTTATCTAAAGATAAATGGAACATATCTTCCCAGTTGCCTCATCGGTTATCTTCAGTGCATGGCTCAAGATTGGCCAGGGGTTGTGGTTTGAAATGTCCTCAGATTTCTCATTTGTTTTGGTGGTGGGTTGTCCTCAGTTGCTGAGAGACTTTTTGATTCTGGAGTGACTATACGGGTCCTTAATCTGTGACACTAGATACTTGCATGGCACTGTGGCTTTGGAGCTGCCCTACATCCGTACATGACTTAGCAGGTTGTGCTTACATATGATGGGCCAGGCCCAATTTTATTTGTCCACAATACCTCAGATTGATATTATGTAGACTCTATTATGTTGCTCACTGATGCTGCCAGGTAAATCCAAGGGTGTTTGTGGTGGTCAACCAGAAGGTACCTTGCTAAGGGCCTCCACAACCTGTCATGAATTGAAACCTGTATCTCATGTGTTTGGTCAACAGAGTACTGTGGTTCTATGGAGGAAACAGAAACTCCTCCATTGTATCCTGGGTTAGACCCTGTTCATAGATCGCACAGGGAGCCATTGTAAACTGAGCCCACCTTTTTGCTACAGAGTGATCAGTCTGAGGCTGCTTTTCCTTATTTTATTTGTCATATTTGTGTAGAAAACACAATTTTGGGGTTCATATGAAAAGCAAAAGAGTAGAACAACATTTGAGGCTTCTGAAAATGCCCCCAATTAATCATCCGTTGTGTCCATCTGTCTGTCCGTCTGTCTGTCTGTCTGTCTGTCTGTCTGTCTATCTAAATAATAATGTATTTCCCCTCCCTTCCCCTCGGATGTGTTAAGTCAACTTTTAGAGCCCTTTAAAAATATGTAATTGAAATTTGCCCTTTTGGTACCTGGGAATGAATTATTTTTGAAATGTTGTCATTACTCACCCTGCTGTGAGGTTTATCTCTTCTGTTGATCCTAATTAAATAAAACATACTGTTGTTCGCCAGTTTCATGTTGAACTGAATTACCTGCCTCTAGGCTTCTGAATGGTGGTTGGGCTGGCTGGATTCTGCAGCAGGCAGGCATTGACTAACCCGCTTGCTCTTAGATTTTCCATTTCAAAGGGATCAGTTGGCGTTAGTGACAGGCGAAATAGCAAATGCTTTACAGTTGCTTTCAAGAGCTGTACAAACAATAAAAAAGGCCTAATGCTACCGGAATAGAACAGTAGGCAGAATTGCAACTTGGAGAAAGCAAAGAGGGGGGGAAAGACCAGAAAAAGTATACTTACGGTGTGACTAGCATTGGAGGGCTGCAGGATGTTGTTGGGGTACTTAACTAATTTTCACCCTCTTGGGCTACAATAGGATGGGTCATCCAGTGGTGTCAAGAATCGCCTGGGAAGGCATGCACGTATTTTGATTGTGTATCAAAATTATAACTTTGTGGATAGGAGGTAGATGAGCACCAAAGCTGGTGGGTGTGCTACTCTTACATAACATCATTTGATACACCCACCAGCTCCATTTAAAATACAGAAATGCTACATTAACACCTTGACGAAGCACACTATGGCCTGTTTTGGACACAGTGCACCCTTATCACCGTTTTATTTGTATGCACCTTTTCCATAGTTAAAACCATGCTCAAGGCAGCTTGCAACTTGAAAAGATATACATGATTACAAACGTAACAAAAGTAGTCATAAACAGTAAGTAAGAACACATCAAAAAGTACACAAAAAACCGAACCACTTCCACATAAATCGTAACAAGATCTAAAAATATAGATACAGGAAAGAGTAATATCAATAACAGCAATGGCAACTCCCAACACATCCCCCTAAACAATGCCCCAGCCCCAGCCCCAGCTGTCTCATCTTGGTAAGCATGAGTCAAGATACGCACAAACCTTTTGCTTATGTACTCTCCTCGCTCTGCCCCTTATGTTCTCCCTTCTCTTTTGTACCTCTGTCAAAGACTTTCTGAGTTTAATCATAGTTTTATGTTGCATCTGAACCATGGTTACCAGAGTTGGAAACAAACCAGGGTCTGAAACCAGTTTACGGTCCAGGTTTGATCCAAACCTGGTAACAATCATTACTTGGGTTGGATGCCACTGAAAATGATGGAGATCTCCTGGATTACTTAACCAATTGTGTTGGAAAGGGAAGAAAGAAGGGGATTTATGGGTGGAGACAAGGCTCATGCATATCTTGGCTTGACAGGCTGAAATATATTATGTTTTAAATTGGCGTTGTACTCCACTTCAGGATTATTTTACAGTGGAGAAGCAGGTAACACATATTACAAATAAATAAAATTGCCTTGTGCTACTAGCACCCTAACCACTACCCCATGAGACACCATCTATCCTTTGGTACCAGCTAAAAACTATTCCTTTTCCATCAGGATCCCAAGAGTGCTGAGTATTGTTGGAGACACTGGCTGGTATGTAGGAGGGACAATTGAACTGTAGGTTGTTTTTTTAATGAAGTCTTTATTTTGTTTCATTTCTGTTTTTCATTAAGTGTTGCCTGAATTACAGTGCTGTAACACAGCCTGGGCTTTATGACAAGGGGCAGGATATAAATAAACTGATGATGGCGATACCTATTAAGCACTTCTCGCTGTTTTTGTTAGTCAGAATCAGTTCAGGGCATCAAGTTGCTTGGTCAATTACTTTCTTGCAACCCAAAAGCCTTAGATCGGCTAAGGGAGGAGTGCCAAAGAGTTGACACTAATTTTAGGATTTGTAAGACAGGCATGTGGCAGATTACCAAGAGAGCTTCTAATTTTTAGGCCAGTTACATCCACAGCCCTACCTACTTTAGGTTGGTTGAGGATGTGTAGGGATAATGGATGAATTACTTCCATTACCATTTGATTCCAATACACCATAGTGATGTTCACCTGAGTCCAAGCATAGGAATGAAAAGGGAAGAGACTTTTAAGGGCTGCAGAAGGCCTTTTAATATTTGTTGGGGTGTTAGAAAATCCAGAATGACTCTGATTCAGGGAAGCGGTTGTAACATTTGAAACACATGAGGCAATAAGTGGTCTTATGTGCACCTTTTGAGACCTTCCTTTCATTCCATTCCTGCATTTTATGCTTGCTTTCCCTCTATGAAGAATAAGCAGAATAAGAATAGTGGTTGGGTTATTTTTCATTCTTCTTCTTCTTCTTCTTCTTATTCTTATTCTTATTCTTATTCTTATTATTATTATTATTATTATTATTATTATTATTATTTCTTATGTTCCTGCTGTGTAAACCACTGTGTCATGTAAGAGGTGCATGAGATTTTTGATCTCCATAGCATTTTATCTTATTGAGTTGTTTTCAAGATTTATTTTTTTTACCATCCTAAATAAAAAAATATATATTTGAGCTCAAACAATTAAGATTTGACCAGAAGGTTTTCACCAGTAAGAAGTAGATTGAATGACACTGGACTGGTTGTTTTCACATGAATTATTTTCACATGATAATGAACATACGAAGCTACCTTCAATCAGCACTACCCATTTCTTGCTCCAGTTGCATTCTGACATGTGGAAGACGACCTCAAGCAAGGTGCCCTTTGTACTCATTGAGGTTATCCATGTATTCTAGAATCCGGATTCTAAAATGTTTGGGGAGCCTTTTTGTGTTGGAAGGTGACCGGAATGCCAGTGGGGGCGGAGTTATCATGATGGGGGTGGAACTAGCACACTCCACCCCCACCCCCAAGTCTTCCTTGTGTGTTTACTGATCTTGTTGAAGGCTTACATTGTGGCCTATTGTGAATTTGTGATACGTCAGTTTCGTGAGTGCAATTTTGCCTGCTAGGATCATGTTGGAGATAATTACGAGCAGAATTATGACAGTCCTGCGTGATCTTCATGCTATAAGTCTTAATTCATAGACTGATGGCTGTGCATTAGTAGGAAATTAGGCTGATAGTTAAATACGGGAGTCAAATTACAATGACATACTTCAGATGTAACCTGCTTTGATTTATTTGTGGCTAATTTCATTTGAAAGGCTATAGTGTCTTCAGTCTGGGGCTACCATGAACATTTCTTCACGTAGTAAAAAGTCGGAGAGAAGCCTTGATGAGAAACACAAAATAAAATTGGAGGTTCTCGGCAAGCATCCTGGATGAAATTTATCTGTTTAATGGGTTTTCAAATAATAGCATTTGAAAGGGAGGATGGATTGAATCTGAAAAATTGGTTGTTCCTGTGGGACTATTCAATATATTAACATACTCTTTCCATAAAAGGGTTGCCGATCATCATAAGCCATGGTTCTTAATGGAGACTTGAGAAGGGGGGGAGGAGAGCTACTGGCATTTGTGCAGGGGTGTCCCCTTTCTCTTTGGATTCTTCCGCACACTTCCCCATTTAGGACATCCCCCCCTTCTCTTTGCAGCCTCTGCTTTTTGTCTATAGGGAAGTCTTTGTTACATTTGTTGTTGGTTTCCAGCTCCCATCAACTCCAGCCACTATGGCCAGTGGTCAGGGATGGTGCTGGACTCTCCCAGGGCTAGCATCACATTATGGCTGGAAGTTATTTATTATTTATTTTATTTAAATATTTATGAGCCACACTTTTCATAATTTACTAAAAACACAACAACATTATTCTATAGATTTCCATAAAACAAAATTGAAGCATCAATAAAACATCAGTAGATATTGGTTGGTTAAAAAGAATAATTCCTATAGTGAAGGCCTGTCAAAACAGTAGCATTTTTAGAAGATGCCTGAAAGAAGGCAGAGACCATTCCTGCTGAGACTCTACTGGCAGGGAGTTCTACAAGGCAGGACCTGCCACACTAAAGATCTGGTCCTTCGTGAAGGCCAACTGAACCTCAAGGGCATGGGGAACATCCAGAAGTGCCCCATAAGAGGATCTCGGTGACCGAGGTGAAGTATAAGGGATCAGACTATCCTTACATTTAACTCTAAATTATAAGTTTAGAAATAATTAGGAATAAGCCCCTTGGAAATAATTTGGACTTCCCAATATATGTGCAAAGATTATGCAGTTAGATGCAGTTATATAGACATAAAGTTTGCCCCTTGGGACTAGTACAGGTGTAGCTTCCCCAGTTGCTTAACTACAATTGAGTCAAACAATTGAGAATGGACCATGGAATAAAATGAAGGGCTTCGTCTCTTCTCCCTCTGCTCTCCCCTGAGCATGAACTCTCCTCCTTAAGCCGAACTTCAGCTAACCAAACCTTTGGTTTTAACATAAGCCTTAGTGAGGTCTTACCTAGAATTCACACCTAACCCTTGCTCTGAGTAATGGTTTGATACTGACTTAAGAATGGACACTGAGAGGGCCCACTGCAGGTAATGTTCTCCTCCCAGAACTGTCATGCCTCTCTGACCATTTTGCCCAACTTTGTCAGATGGGTAGGTGAGATGGCAAGGTCCCCATCAGCCGCCATCTGCCCTTCTGGAACTGCCTCCAGCAATGTCCATGCTCTCTGACTTAGCTTATTTCCCTCTTTTCCATTCCTGGTCTTTTTCTATCATATTCCATGATCCCCTAAGCCACTAGTTTTGAATGATGGGTGACCAAGAGTCTGTTGGTGCAAAGGTGGCATAGAAATATGTCGAGTGAAATAAATGCCAGTGAAATGGAGAGCCGTGATTTGAAGTTCGTGGATTTCCAAAGTTTCTGCCATGTGTGAGCTCCTTATTTTATTTTTTGCATGTGAGCTGGTTTGATGTTCTTGCTTCGTGCTGCAGCAAAGAGGTTTTAATGGATACCAATTTTCCTGTCTGTCTCATCACATGCAAAGTGACATTAGCAATAACTTTGATTGACAAATACAAAGAAGTTCTGTTTAAATTTTTTTTGAAAAAATATTCAGTTGACTAAGTATTGACTCCATGTGGCAATTTGCAATTGCCCTGCATCAATTCCAGTTGTATAATCTAGCTTTTGTTTTATTTGGGATGAGGGGGTGGGGTAAGGCTGAAGGGTGGGGATGAGCGTTGCAATATGTTTTTGCTTACCAGGCTTGTGCATAGTTTGTTTCAGTAGCAATGCTGTTGGTTTTGACATCTACCTGGGTGGTGGGCGCAATTCACACGCTCCATTGTGTGTGATATCTGCAAGGGTGCTTTTCAGGAATATCCAACATTTTGTCTTATTTTTGTTTTAAATAACATGGGTTTGGGTTGTTGTTTTTTTTAAAAAAACTTTTTTAAAAAAAATAAAATATAATTTTGCATTGTGATCCACAACAATTTGCTCTAGCCATTGTCCACAAAAATAGTTTTCATATAAATTTTCTGTTGTGCAAATTGCAATTGAGTAAAATAGTACAGCTGAAAATATTCCCCCTCCCAGTACATATCTCAAAAGGATATGCTATTTTTTAAGAAACCCCTATGCTACTTGCCGTGATTCATTTCCTTATTTCTTTCTGTTCCTTTTCACCGTTAGTCCAACTAAGATTGCTTCTTGGGAACTTTGATGATATAGTCCCCAACAACAAAGAAGTGTTAGTTCCAGCAATTAATAGTTGGGGCTTAAATAAGGCTTCCCCAACCTGGTGGCCTTCACATGTTTTGGATTACAGCTCCAGCCGGCATGGTTAATCTTACAGGGCAGCAGGCTGGGGAAAGGCTGCTGTCAATGGAAAAAGTTGCAAGAACCACAGATAATTGACCTGCTGAATAGAGTCTTGGAGCACTCTGTACCTAGTCGTAATCAACTTATTTATACATCGCATTTTCCACAACTAAATCTGTGCTCAAAGCAGATTGCATTTTTTTTTTTTAAAGTTTAAACACAGCAGTGCAATAATGTTACGTAATGAATATTACAATATCACTGCAATGTAACGCTAAGAAACACCCAACAATTATCAATCTGTTTAACAGACATCAACATTTTTAGCAGAGGATAAAGCTGACAAATGGAGATAGGTCAGGTAAAGATATCCAGAAGAATCGCATCCAAAAAATATTCACCAAACTGACATTAGTATCACACAATCCCCTTCAGTCTTTCATTCCTCAAACCCAAAGGCCAGAGAATAATTCCAAAAGCAACTCCGTTATGAAAACTCGTAGGGTGAAGGGTGGAGCGTAGAGCAAGGCAGGGGGAAACAGCCGTTCTCCGATGGTAGACACAGAGGGCAGAGCCATTTAAAGCACATCCTTTCCCCCAAAGAATCCTGGGAACTGTTTAAGAGCGCTAGTAATTGTATCTCTGCAAGGGGGGAACTACAGTTCCCAGGATTCTTTGGGGAAAGAGGTGAGACTTTTAAATGTGCATCAAATAATCTTTTAGTGCATGGTATGGCTCTGTGCAGAGTATCTATCCTCATGAAAACATGCACATTTAGTCAGATTTCGATAAAATAGTTAATTTTCGAAAGTAAGATTGAGTAAATGTACAAATCCTTCCGTAAAATAGCACTATGCTTTTTTAAAAGCAGTGCAGGGCAGGGGGCTTCGGTTTCAGCAAGGCAGGGGTAGCCAATGTGGTAGCCTTCAAACATTTCAGACTACAGTGGTACCTCGGGTTACATACGCTTCAGGTTACATACGCTTCAGGTTACAGACTCCGCTAACCCAGAAATAGTACCTCGGGTTAAGAACTTTGCTTCAGGATGAGAACAGAAATCGTGCGGTGGCGGCACGGCAGCAGCAGGAGGCCCCATTAGCTAAAGTGGTGCTTCAGGTTAAGAACAGTTTCAGGTTAAGAACGGACCTCCGGAACGAATTAAGTACTTAACCTGAGGTACCACTGTACAACTTCCTGATGATTGTAGGTAGGGAATTGTAGTCCAAAGCTTCTGTAGGACGCCTTGTTGGCTGCCCCTGCAATAGGGCATGGCTGACCTGCTTGACCCCATTTCAGCAATAGGGCCCTACCGACCATCTCCAGCTGACCTCCCCTCATCCATCCTGTTGCTGATGTTCTTTCACCTCTGTGTTTCAGCAGCCAGCTCCAGCTACCATGTTGTCTTATGCTGCTATGTTGTTTAGTCGTTTAGGCGTGTCCGACTCTTCGTGACCCCATGGACCAGAGCACGCCATGCTGCTATGTACATTCCTACAAATATTCAGTGTTGTTGGAAAACATGGCGGCCAAGACTGGGCTGCTGGCAGCCATTGCAAGCGGTTGTCTCTCAAGGCAGCACAGGCTGTTGCGTGGGCTGGCTGGCTAGCCCCAGGTCTTGCCATTGCGTGAGGTGACACTTGCCTGATCTTTCAGCTTCTTTTGTTCTATGATTTTAAAGTGACTTCCCTCATACTTAGGAAGGATAAAGCTGCCTAATAATGATACTATGTCTTGTATATTGGACTCCGCTGCCTTTGGACGCCCTTTTTGCTTTATGCAGCACGAGACTGTTGTATTAAGTGGTATATTTTTCTTCCCACATAACAGCTTTTATTTGCTTAATTTACTTATTTGGATGTTTTATTTGATTAGCTGCTTTTCAGGGGCTTCTATTTAAATGGTCCACTGCTCCTTTCCAGAGAAACAGAAAACATGCATTCACCAATGGGTTTTTTCTTCTTCTTCAAAAAAACTGCCTACATATTAAGATTTTGAGGGCTAAAATCTGCATATTTTAATTTTTTTAAGGAACAAAATAATAGTTTGTTCCTCATGAAGCTGTATTTGAATTGCTTATGTTCAAAGGGGCCTTTTAAACCATGTTGGCTTCAAGGCAAAATGTTATATGTGTGTGTATGTGTGTGTTAATTTTCCCACTTACGTTTGTGTTGATATGTGAGGTGGGGGAATCTAATTTTGAAGGCTGTTGTACTGACTTTGTAGAGAGAATGCAATTCAGTATATGAATTAGTTTGAGCATTATGAATCCTTATGTTTCCCATTTGAAGCTGTTTGTGCCGTGCTTTGAAAATGTAAAGCATATATAAGTGCTTATTATTACTATGTTATTATTCTCTCGCTGAAAAGAGCTCTCTGGGGAGACTTCTGATTTGCATTTTGGTATTTGGATACAAAGTGTTACACACATTCCTTTTCTTTACATATGTTGCTTTCCACTGTCCCCCACCCCACCCCACCCCGCCTCCATTTGCTTCTGTTAACAACTGTGCATTTAAACTTAACTAGCTTCTTTTTCAGTTTAGTTCATTTTGGAGATTTGTGTTCCTGTTTGCTCTTTTTCTTTCTCTCTCTTACTCAAAAGCCTGTAAAATACAGGATCAGGTTAATGGCCCATCAAGTCCATCATCTCAAAACGCACATTGACTCCACTATGCTGCATTTTGTTCAAGAAGTCTCTTCCCACCCTTCTTTCTCTGCCCTTTAGAGGCAATGTTCTGGTACTAAGCTGAGTTTTTTTGGGAGAAAGTAATGCCTGAAGTTTTCAGTCCTGTTTGCACTCCAGTAAAGTTATTAGAGAGGGAGAATGGTATAGAGGGGTGTGTGTGTGTTGTGTGATAAGTTACAGGGGAGGTGTATGTAGCCAGCAAGAAGTGTCAAATCAAGAATTTCTACCCTGGAAGCATTTGTCGAAGTCAGGTAGGAATACCTGACTTCCTCTGACCTATCACTGTTGTGAGGCCTCCTTGCTGGACTTCCTGTGCCTCTTCTTTCCTTTTTGGTCAGAGCTGTTGAATGACACACCTTATTGATTGACTGATCAGTAGGATGTGTATAGTGGTTGGGTTGCATCATTGAAGGTGGAAGCCTTCAAGGGACTGATAACATGATACCTCCAGATGTTGCCAGACTCCAACACTCATCATCTCTGACCTTTGGCTATGCTGGCTGGGGTTGATGGGAGTTGGAGTCCAACAATATCTTAGAGGACACCACATTGGCTACAAAAACACCCCCTTCTCCTATATCAGGGTGGGGAACCTCTGACCCATGGTCAATTTATTGATATATCGTCCAAAACCGGTTTGAAGTTTGCATCATGATAATTGATTCAAAATATTTGAGCTGGCAATATATCACGAATGACAATGTGTGTAAGGGCTAAGCGATACCTGGTTTTCAAGATCGCGATAACTCACCAGCTACACATCGTGATAACGCGCCAGCTAAACATTGCAATGTTACCGGCAGCTAAACCTCACAATGTCACCAGCTAAACTGCAGTGTTAACCACCAGTTAAACATTGCAACCTACCACAATGTCTGAAATAAGGATGGAACTATACAGAGGCCTGTGAGGATTCACAGCAGTGATAGGAGGTGGCAGCAGTAGCGACAGTGGCCTGTGAGGCCTCATGGCGGCAATGGCAACAACCTGCAAGGCCTCACAGCAGCGATGGGAGATGGTGGCAGCCTGCAAGGCCCTTGTGGCGGTAACAGGGAGTGATGGCAGTAACTGCACCCTACAGTGCTTTGCAGCGGTGAGAGCAGGTGGCAGCAGTAGCGCCAGCGTGCAAGGCCTTGTGGCAGCAACGAAACGTGGTGGCAGTAACGGCGGCAGCCTGCAAGACCTCGCAGCAGTGACAAGAAGTGGCAGCAGAAGCAACGGTGGCCTGTGAGTCCTCACAGCAGTGACAGGAGGTGACGGCAGTAGCAGCATCATGCAAGGCCTCGCAATGGCAACAGGAGATGGCAATAGTAGTGGCAGCCCACGAGGCCTTGTGGTGACACAAGCAGTGGGGCTTGTGAGGCCTCGGCATGTTGGCAAGAAGTGGCGGTGGCCTGCAAGTCCTCCTGGCTGTAGTGGGAAGCAGTGGCAGAAGCTGTGGCAGCATGCCTTAGTGAGGCCTTGCAGGCCAGCACTACTGCCGCCATGACGACAAGGCCTTGCAGGCTGCCACCGTTTCTGCTGCTGCCACCCACTACCATCATGAGGCTTTGCAGGCTGCTGATTATTGTGCCACTGTTGCCAGGCTGCCGCTGCTTCTGCCCCACTTCCCCGCCGTGGTTGATTCTGCCCCCACCATGCTGCTGCCACTTCTGCCGCTTAGCAGGTTTGCTGGCAGTCTGGCAATCCCATGTGATTTGTATTCACTATGACTCATCACCGTCCTTTGGATTGTCCTGAATATCACCATTTGGTAGCCAAGCCCAAACCCAAAAGTCTCATTTGGCTGCATTTTGACTTGCTTGCTGCTGAAAGTGACCATGAGGTGATTGATAATATCATCATGTATCCATTTTAGACCTTTACGTAGTAGCAGTTGCCACATTATCCTGTTTGCCTCTGCGTAGTTCCTTCCTTATTTCAGATATTGTGATATATTGCTATATAGCGATGTTTAGCTAGTGATATATCGTGATATTGAAGAAGAAGAGGAGTTTGGATTTGATATCCCGCTTTATCACTACTCTAAGGAGTCTCAAAGTGGCTAACAATCTCCTTTCCCTTCCTCCCCCACAACAAACACTCTGTGAAGTGAGTGGGGCTGAGAGACTCCAAAGAAGTGTGACTGGCCCAAGGTCACCTAGCAGCTACATGTGGAGGAGCAGGGAAGCGAACCCGGTTCACCAGATTACGAGGCTACTGCTCTTAACCACTACACCACACTGGCTCTCTTGAAAACCAGTTATTACCCAGCCCTACCCATGAGCCATATTTGGCCCACCAGGTCTCTTCATTTGACGTGCTAAGCCTTTTTGGTTAAGCAATGCCCATTATATTTAACCTTCTTGGCCAAGAAGCTTGACCCTCCAAGAACCTTGAAGTTGCCTACATGCTTCTGCTTCTCTCCATTTTATCCTCACTGCAATCCTGTGAGGTAGGCTAGGCTTCATGGCTGAGTTGGGAGTTGAAACCCCTGTTTCTGAGTAGATCCTGATCTACCTTCTGCTAATCCCAGGCTATTGAAAACATAGTCTGAATCTTTGCCTTAATCCTGCCAGGTCCCCAATTCAAGACCCACTTTGGGCTCTCTTACAGAAGTGGCCTGGTGCTACCTTCCATAGGTCTGTCTTTATCTAACTAACTCATGAGCTGAATTCAATACATATGTTGAGATGTTCAGATGAAGAACCAAATTAATACTGTGATTAGATTCCCAACCAATTTTTCAGGATTTCCTCTTACTGTCTCCCTCTCTTCTGGAAATGATTTCTTCCAATACAAATCAGAGTATGGCATAGTGGTTAGAGTGCTGGACTAGGAACTAGAAGACCAGGGGCCAAATTCCCATTCAACTGGTTGTGTGTGTGTGTGGGACCAGTCACTATCCACCAGTCTAACCTACCTCACAGGGCTGTTGTGACGAGGGAAGAACTCCTTGGAGGAACTGCAATAAGGAAAACAAAACAAAAAAACCACAGCTCACACGTGATTAGATATGAAGTAGTCCCAAAAACACAGCCATCTTTTTTTGGAAGAACAGAAGGGAGTAAAAGCTGAAATGGGGTTTGGGCCAGTAAGTCTATTAAACCTTCCCTCCTTCAGCCATTGGCTTTTGTGGACTGGGCACAGATTGTACCCTTTAAATAGTGGCCCTTTCCTTCTCTCTCCCTCTCTCTCCCTCTCCCCCCCAACCCCCTGGCCCAGTCCTTACTTCTCTGTCTCCCAGGGATTTACCCCTGCCATGCCTGCAATAACAAACAGCCTGAGGAATGGGGGCAGATGGCTTCTTTCCAAACAGTGAGGGTCTGTCTCCTCTGGGCTTGTTCCCTGCTGAGCCGGCAACAACAGCAGCCCAGGGAATCAGGCAGATGGTCTACTGGCCGCTACTGGAGTAATTGTCTCGGCTGGTTACCTCTGCAGCTAGCAAAACCCTCTGTTTTGTAGGCCCCCATCAAAGTGATCATATTTTCTTTTTTTCTCTTCCCACCCACTCTCTGACCTGTTTTTTTACTTCGTACTTTCTCCTTCTCTCTCTCTCTCTTTTTAATGCCCCACTATCTGGAGACGCAATACCTAGGAATCTTGAAGCATGAAACCAGCACCCCCGTGCTGTTTCAAAACGCACACCTGAGCAAGGTTTTCTGTAGGTGGCAGAAACGGTGCTTTTTAAAACCCATCTCCTCTCAAGCACTCATTTTCCTGCTTGGAAGTATTTAAAAGGTGTGATTTTTGAAAGCACTTCTCTTCTGCATCATCAGCAGTGTCAGTGAGGATTTAAACAAATACTGTGAGTTTTTGTTAAAAAAACTTTTTGGTTTTTTTCTTTTTCTTTATCCTCACGTTGAGAAGATTAATAGTGACTATGTGACATTCTTATGCTGATTCCAGATTGTTGCCTGGGAACAAGATACTTCATCTGACTCCACCCAGGAGGATGGGATACCTCCACAGTGGCAGGTCCTGTCTGACCTTGGCTTTGGATTCCCAGGGTGGTGGGCTGCAGTTGGGATGCTCTGGGCCCTGTGTCCATGGTTAGCATGGTTTGGAATTCTCTGGGGTAGGAGGCAGTGAGAATACACAGCTTCTCTGCCACCTCTGGGCGAAACTGCCACCCTTTTGATGCATTCTCTCATTACCAGTGCTGAAGTTTCAAGTGCCAACATGGTCTTGCACGTGGAATGGTGCAGGAGCACCATTTATGAAGAAGGGCCTTAGCACAGTGGTGGGCCACCTGCTGCAGAAGGCCGCCGGTTCAATCCCCGGCATCTCCAGGTAGAGCTGGGAGAGAACCCAGTCCAAAATCTTGGAGAGCCACTGCCAGCCAGTGTAGATAATACTGAACTAGATGAACCAGTGGGTTCCTGTGTTATCCTGGCAGGGGTGCCAGCTGTTTTGGGACTGCATCTTCCATCATCCCGAGCTAGCAGGACCAGTGATCAGGGATGAAGGGAATTGTAGTCTAAAAACAGCTTGAGAAACTGTGGACTAGAGATTCCAAGGGTTAGAATTGGGTACGTTTTGAATGCAAAGCATTCACTCTACCAGTAAGCTATGGACGCTTCCCTAAAACTAAAGGCTCCCCTTCCCTTCCCCAGCAGGCTTGTGGACTTCAACTATTTCAAGGATGACCCCTGCTATTAAGGAAAAGGCTCCTGGGGCAAAGGACCCTTAGGAGTCCCCTAGTTTAGTTAGCCTTTTGCCCCCGGGGAAGGGCTGTAGCTCAGTGGTAGGGCACTTGCTTTGCATGTAGAGGGTCCCCGGTTTAATCCCCAGTGGCATCTTCAGTTAGGGATGGGAATGTCCCCTTTCTGAATCTCTGGAGATCCTCTGCCAGTCAGTGTAGACTAAACTACAGTCCATGGACCAGCAGAGCCCCGCGAACTTCATTCAGGTGGTCCATGGCGAGAAGAACACCAAAATTTGTATTCTGTAGAATTAACATTGTGATACAGCAAAATACAGCACAAGAAATAAAAGAAACAGTAAGAACGCCATTAAAAAAGCATGCAGCATCTGGCATAGTACATTACAACCGGCAGGGAAAAAAACCTTTAAGCCTAAGACCCTTAGCAATTTCCAAGTGGTCTGTTGGGGAAAAGGTTTGGGGACCACTGATGTAGACAGCACTAAGGTAGATGGACTAGTTTTCTGACCCACAATAAGGCAGCTTCCTGTGCCCCTGATTTTTAACATACCGCATTCTTTCTCAAGTTACGTTCCCCAGTATTTCATTTTTTTTGCCCCCTCCTGATATAGCAAATGACTTGAGAACCTCCATGTTCAGAGGCAGTTGTGCCACTGAATGCCAGTTGCTGGGGAGCAACAGCAGGCGAGGAGGACTGATGCTTTTTAGCCCTGCTTGTGGTCTTTCCCCAGAGGCATCCAGTCGCTCAAGGCACAAAGTGGGATGTTGGGCTGAGATGGACCTTTTGGTCTGTCCCAGCAGGGCTTTCCTTCAGCTGCAAGCAGTGAGATGGCGCTGAGGCTGGTCTCTGCAGCAGCTGGCAATCTGCACATGCTCCTGTCATCCCTCATGGAGCTCTGGCTTTTCTCTCCCCCCCTTGCACAGCATCGTATTTATTTGTCCCTGGTGAATTTATATTTCCCCCCCATTTCTGCTGCCTGCTGGAAAGTATATTCTCAGCGGGTTAGCGAAGACTACTGGTCCCCAGCCAAAGGTCTCCTCCCCCCCCTCCTCTTCACTCCCTCCCCTCCTCCCAAGGCACCTGATTCTCTTTCTCTCTCCGTCCCCAAAGAGAGCTTTGGTGCTCTGGAGCATCTGTGTTCCATGCCCAGCAGGGAAGAGACGGAAAATCATGCTGTGGGACCCGCTGACTTTGTTCTGCCTTTGTTCTTCAGGGTGTTGCCTGCAACATTTCTGTGGCGGCCAACTTGTCGCTGACCACTGGGCTCCCTTAATCCTGAGCCGGAGGATTAGTCCAGCCGAGCCCCGCTCTCCTTTTATTCCCTCCCTCGGTTATATTTTGCGCCCCAGCTGACATGTAGTTTGCCCCCCTGCCTATCTTTGTGATTGGCTCCTCCAGTTTTCGAGAAAGCTTTTTCTCCTGACAGGAGGGAGAGTTTGCTCGATTGATTTTCCCCTCACCCTCTCTTCCCAACCCCACCCCCTGCCCCAAATCTCCCCCTTTCCCCCTCCTGTCCTTTTAATCAGGGGGTTTGGAATTTTGTGCTCAAGCAACAGTTCTGCAACTCAGGAGGGAAAACAATCCTACAATCTGCAGCTAGAATATATTGTGCAAATTTGGCAGGCTGCAAGGGGGCTGCTTTGTTGGGATCCCGCTTTGCCAGAGATGTGCTAAACCTGCTCTGTGTGTGCATGGCTGAGAGAGGGGAAGCAAATGCAGCCACAAACCAGGAAAGGGATGTTTGACGGTTCATACATTGGCAGGAGTAATATTGCTTTCCGTCTTGCATAGGTTTACACATTTTTATTTGCTTATTTCTTAAAAAAGAAAATACTTTAAAGCAAAAATTGAATACATACTTTTTTTTGGGGTGTAGGGGTGGAGTTCTTGCTTGGTTTGCATGTCATGCTAAGCACAACAGAGCACGAGTTCAAGTGCTTCAAACTAAAATCATGACTGCTTTGCTCCTTCCTGGGTCCTGCTGCTGCTGCTGCTGCTGTAGTACTTGGAGTTTAGCTATGGTTTGGCTTAGCATTACTTGTGAACCCAGACTTGTGACTTCTCTTGCTGTCAACAACTGTGAGTCAAGGTAGTCAAGGTTTGTTCTTGGCCTTACCATTCATGGTTTGTTTGGCTTAGCTACTGGAGAAGTGAAGGAGTTGCAAAGTACCCTCATGCTTGCTCATTCACATTTAGCCATGGTTTGGCTTAGTGTTATGTGTGAGCTCAATTTGAATCCGCGCGGCGGTGCGTTCCTGTTGCTCTGTCCCTGCTCCTGCCAACCTAGCAGTTCTAAAGCATGCCAGTGCAAGTAGATAAATAGGTACCACTATGGTGGGAAGGTAAACAGCTTTTCTGTGCACTCTATGCACCAGAAGTGGTTTAGTCATGATTGCCACATGACCTGGAAAGTTGTCTGTGGACAAACACTGGCTCCCTTGGCCTGAAGCGAGATGAGTGCTGTACCCCATAGTCACCTTTGACTGGATTTAACCATCCAGGGGTCCTTCACCTTTACCTTTATGTGTGAGCTGGAGCAGAGTCTAGCTTGTGGACAGTGGTGACCCATGGAGAGAGTCAACTTGCTGGTTGAGTTTATGGTTCATGGAAAGGCTAATAGATGCAACTTTAGGTAAGGTAAAATCTGTTTAGCTCATCAACAAATTGCTCAGACTGGAGAGCCAGGCCTGGGAGAGAGAGCTAATATACAGCCCACAGAGCCCCTATTGGCTCCCCAGGTCACCTGAGTTTGGGCTGATTGGCTGCAGTTTCCTTTCCTACCACTGTCAGGTGTGTGCACTGTGGATCACCAAATCTCAGGCCAGCAAGTCCATCCTGTAGGCTTGTATTGGAGCCTACTGTCATAAGCTGTTCTTTCTGTACAGCCCTGGCTTGACTCTACATAAACAAGTTCTCAACATTTTATTCTTTTACGTGTGTTCAAGCAACCTAAAGTATTCATCTCTTTGCTCCATGCTGTATTTAAATTTGAGTGTAAACATATTTGCTTGTGGTATTCAGTTTGTTTGCTCCAAAAAGTAAATAAGAATCATAAAAAACAACATAGAACCTCAACCGTTGCTAATAATATTGCTTTGTTTTCTGTGTTTGTAGCAAGTACTGTAGTATTAAGGGCTCATTCTGTATCTATTTATGGGATTTCCCCATGGACACAAACTCTTCAGAGAGTTCTGTTCATGACGTAGCTAGATCTCAGCAAGAGATTTTGCTGGTGGCCTTGCATCCTGTTCTATTGTCTGTGAAGGAAGAGGCATATTTCTGTGATGGTGTCAATATTTCCTATAGGATAAGTTCATCTTTTGAGGATCAAGAATTAAGTGGCCAATTCAAGGGTGCTGTTGTAATGTTTTACTGACATTAGTGCCTCACTTTAATACTCATGAGTAATACCACATCTGGAATACTGTGTCCAGTTCTGGGCACTACAGTTTAAGAAGGATGCTGCCAACCTGGAGTGTGTGCAGAGACAGAAACACAGATGATCAAGGTTCTGGAAACAAAGCCTTATGAGGAACGGATAAGGGAGTTGGGTATGTTTAGCCTGGAAAAGAGGAAAGTGAGAGGACGGTAGGACTTGAACCAATGGCTTCAAGTTACAAGAAAGGAGATTCCAACTAAACAGAAGGATGAGCTTTCTGACAGTAAGAGCTGTTTGACAGTAGAACTGTTTCCCAGGAAGTTGTGGACTCTCCTTCATTAGAGGTTTTTAATCAGAGGTTGGATGGCCATCTGTCGTGGATGCTTTAGTTGAGATTCCTGTATTGCAGGGATCTCTTCCAACTCTACAATTCTATGATTCTAGGGTGT
Organism: Podarcis liolepis; assembly: GCF_965112155.1. Classification (NCBI taxonomy): domain Eukaryota; kingdom Metazoa; phylum Chordata; class Lepidosauria; order Squamata; family Lacertidae; genus Podarcis; species Podarcis liolepis. The sequence goes on along the minus strand of NC_139561.1, from coordinate 36,254,606 downwards.
TTCCATTTGTGAATGCTATTTTTCTGCCCTCCACTAGCCACTGCGTTCAAGGTTGTGAGACACAACCTGTGGTCCTTCAGCTCTTGTTGGATTCGAACTCACTTAGAGTTGTATCCGATGGAGCACTAAGTAACTTGCTCTGTCAATGTCCCACCCCATTGATGTCAGGGGCGGACTTTGGTTTTTCAAATTTCAGCAGCGCCCTGTGCAAGGCCAAAATTCAGCACCTCCCTGCCCCTCTCCTTCTGTTCTGCTCAGTTCACTACATCATAATTGTGGTGCCCTGCGACACCCCCTAGACTCAGAACCAGTTCTGCTGCCTTAAGTCCACCTCTGCATCTGGACGAAGATGAGGATTCCCTTCTCTAGCTGCTTTGCCTCTTCTCCTGCCCTTCTCACTTACCTGCAAGATGAATTCTTTCCTACCAGGCTAGCCAAGACTCTCCTTCCTCTCTAAATTCCATGTATGCCTGTAATGATTTTTTTAAAAAGTGAAACTTTCCATGAATCCATGAGTTTCCTACTCTGCCTTTATATATTTTAGGTAGAATTTTATGTCTGGATATGGTATAAGGAAGCATTTCCCTCCAAAGTTCTAACCAACGTTGGTTTTGATTTGAGCAGAGCAGCCCGCCCCCCATTTTGGCGGGGCTGGGGGCTGGGAGTAAGTGTCCTTGCAAGTCTTCAAAGAAGAAAGTGAACCAGGAAATGCACATCTATCAAGATACTTTTCAGCAAGCCAAGGACAATATTATGTTAGCCCAACAAATGGGTTATTCAAGCAAAGTTCTACCAAGACAAACAGGAGAAAGTCAAGGATAAGTGAGTTTTCAAGCAATAAGGGATGTGAGCCTCTTAAGTCATGCTATCAAAGCCCTACAGCCTTGTGGATGGCCATGTATGATTTAAAGCCCACCTTCAAAATGGACTCCAGCACATACATGAAAAATAGCATGTAAACTTTCTTCTGTGGACTGTTTATGACTCCAGTGTGCCTCTGTCTCTCTTCTACCCTGTCCTGTTCCCAGTACTTTTTTTTTCCTTAAAAAAAATGTTTAGGGGTACTCTCATTTTGACTCAAGAAAATTACCATTTCATATTTCATATCGGGAAAAATAAATACAGTAAATGGACAAAAATACAAAGATTCAAAAAATGTTTAGGGGTATGCGTATTCCTGCGTCTCCCCAGAAGAAAAGCACTGCCTGTTCCCCACATTTCCTCCATGTCATCTTGTGTGCCCTCAACCATTTTTGTTGTCAAAATAAGCTTTTTTCCATATAAGAAAGACCACAGAAAAGAATGTGTATGGACTGTAGTCATTTTTCTTGACCCCATTAAATTTTAATGGTTAAATATATTTTTTAAAAAACTATGGGGTGGTATTTAGCCAAGTTTTGCTCAGGTGTGGTCCTGTTAAAAGTAATGGACCTAATTTAGTCATGTTCATTATTTTCAGTGGGTCTGCTTAGAGTAAAACTTAGTTGCTTTCTGCCCACTGCCTCTCCTGCTGTTTGAGCTGGTGGACAAAATGACAAAGCAAAGGCACCAGCTCAGTATTGAAAGTGAAGAACAATTAAAATAATTATTAAGAGCAATTTTTTGTGCACACACACAGAGTGAATGAGTTGATTTGCCTGCTAAAGGCAAATTAACTGTAGACTCATTACAGGAGATCAACAGGAAAATAGCAGTAATGGATCTCCAGTAAGTTTTTTCAAAATCTTCAGGGCCAAACCAAAAAAGGCTCTGTTCCTTGTAGGAGAAATTGTAATCTTTCTGTAAGAGGTGGGAGACCTTTCTTAACATAGTTAAGGAAGAAGTGGCATCAAAGACTCAAAGCAGGGATGGGGAACCTGTGGCACTCCAAGGGTTGTTGGACTACAAATCCCATCATCCTTGACCATTGGCCATGCCAATGGTTTGACGGGAGTTGTAAGCCAACAACAGCACGAGGGGCACAGCCCCCTATCCCCATCCCCAAGCAAGGGTAGGGAAATGGTGGCCCTCCATAAGTTGTTTGACTCTAAACTTCCATCTGCCCTAGCCAGCCTGGCCAATGGCCAAGGATGAGCATTGTTGTTCTGCAGCATCTAGAGGACCACAGCTTCTTCATCCCTTGTCTTAGTTTTGTTTGCCAACCTTGTGCCCTCCAGATGTTTTGGACTGCAGAGGACCAAGTTGGCACAGTTGGCTCTGCAGGCTAGATCCAGTATCCTACATTGAGCCTGAAAACCTGCTGGCAGTCAATGCTATTTTTAGGGCACTCTTTCCAGAGGCACTCTTTCCAGAGTCATAGGGACACGGGTGGCGCTGTGGTTTAAACCACAGAGCCTAGGACTTGCCGATCAGAAGGTCAGCGGTTCGAATCCCCACAACGGGGTGAGCTCCTGTTGTTCGGTCCCTGCTCCTGCCAACCTAGAAGTTCAAAAGCACGTCAAAGTGCAAGTAGATAAATAGGTACTGCTCCAGCGGGAAGGTAAACGGTGTTTCCGTGCGCTGCTCTGGTTCGCCAGAAGTGGCTTAGTCATGCTGGCCACATGACCCGGAAGCTGTACGCCGGCTCCCTCGGCCAATAAAGCGAGATGAGCGCCGCAACCCCAGAGTCTGTCACGACTGGACCTAATGGTCAGGGGTCCCTTTACCTTTACCTTTACCTCTACCTCCAGAGTCATAACCCAAGTGGAAACTGATTGTTTTTGTGCATTTTTATTAACTAACCAATGCAGTCAGGATGGCTTAGCTGGCTACTATTGTTTTAAGCTACAGCACGGTCTGGCGCAAGAGGAAAATGCCCACAGAAGCATACAGGAAGTCAGTCAGGAAATGGAGCAGATGCTTTATCAAAGCCCCCCCCCCCTTAAATGCATTGTCTTGTTAAGGGGCCAGCACAGTTTCTGCAATAAAACCCAGAGGAAGAAAAGACATTTCCTTGAGTAGGAATTGTAACTGTGTAGTATAGGACCCAATCCTAGCGCTCTGCAATGTCAGCCTTTGGGGCTTCTATCCAAGTACTGCCTGTGAGCATTCACACTGAATTTGGAAAATGTAGCCAAGAAGGAAAAGGTGAGTGGAATTAGAGGTTGTCTGCTTTGACACAGTTGCATGGAATTCCTACAACACCAGGGACTGCGCAAGTCACTTGCACTGACTGTCTGGCTGCAATCAAGAAAACTCTTCACCTAGTTCTACATTCTCAACCGAGCTTTTGTTCTTGTATATCAGGGGTTGGGAACTGGGTCTAGCTGGCAGGCTGAAACTGGCCCCATGGACCAGGTTAGACAGGTAAGCGGGGCCATCAGATGCCATCAGGTTGACCCATTTTTGCCCACATGGTTGGAAATCAACAGGCAAAGCAGCAGGAAATCAGCAGGCAAAGCTGTAGCCCACAAAGTGCCCCCCATCAACACTGTGCACAGGCGGGATGGGAGGGCTTGGTGGGCTCGAATAGTCCCTTGGACTGGCGGTTCCTGTTGCTGGTGTACATTTGTCAGTGGCAGTTCCTGTGTTTTTCCATTCTTCAAAGCTTCACCGCTTTTGAAGTTTGGGGATTCCTAACGCCATTTGTGAAACTGATGGGAGAGTTGGTTGCTGCAAGAAAAAAGAAAGGTGCCACTGAGCATGTGCTAACTTATTAGTCCTGTTTTAAGTTGTTTCCCAGATGGTGGTCTGAGAAAGAAGCCTCTTGACATCTTTCTTCCCTCTGTCTTCCTCCCTCTTTTCTGCTTTGTACACACCTACAGTTATGGATTCTACACCGTGGTGAACCCAACAGAATGTACTAGGCTGGAGATCATTGGGCCTAGGGAATGAATGCAGCCCCCCCCCCAGCCTCTCTTGTCTGGTCCTCGGCACTCTCCCTGGCCACACCCTCTGTCCCCAAGGATACCACTCCCACTTCTTGGCCCTGCTTTTCATTCTCTTTAAGTGGTTTCGCCAGGTTGGAATGTGTACCTGATAATGTCTTATGCTTGTCTGAAGAGAAGATAGAAGGAAGGATGTGCTGAGTGTACGTAGGAACTAGCCTCCTGTACGGATGCAAAATTACGTTTGTCAGAAGGTTGTCCAGAAGGGAATGTGGCCATCTCACTGAAAATCTTTGCCACTTGGTTGTTCAAGGCACCAGAAAAGAGGTGGAGTTTCCACCCTTTTCTTTAGCAAAGGGCAGATATTGGTCCCCTTCCATAACCCATCTACAGTTCAGGTTTCGGAGTCTGGGCAACCACAAACTCAGTAACATTACGCCATGTGAGTTGTGTCTCATCAGGTTGTGCCTCTCTCCACTACCCTTTTCCAAAATATAATGGCAGATGTGAAAAGCCAAAGGAAACAGGCTGCTTCCTGAACGACATCCTGTGTGCCATGGCAACATTCGCTTTTTGTTTGAGATTCCCAGCCAAGGGAACGGGATCCAGTCCACATGAAAATGTAGTTTGCCTCGTGAAAATTACGCGCAAGTGATTTTTGCAAACCTAGGAGCTACGACCAAAAGCAAGCAATCAGTTTAATTGAATTTGAATTATCTGGAGAATATGCCAATAGCGGTGATTTGAATTCATTTCAGCAATTTCAGGCTCACAGACCAACATTCTTCATTAATGATTACTTACTCCTTTAAAAACAACAACCATGTGCTGATGATTTGTAATGATTCCCCTCCCCCCCGCTTTTAAGAAATACATTAGTTTTGTAGTTGAGATGAAGTATAAACAGCAAATTGAGCTTGAATCTGGATGATGTGTTTGGTGTTTGAATCCCCACTCCTCTGGTGGTGGATTCACTTGGAGGCCTCGTTTAAGACACGCTCTCTCTCAGCCTCAGTTTTTCTTTACAATTGTTGTGTTAATTTATTTATTAGAATAATCCATTCTCCATATTTCCACTTAACAGAGTGCAACTCAAGGAGGCAAACAACATTTAAATTCAAAGAGCATTTAAAGAGCAAATAATAATAATAATAATAATAATAATAATAATAATACAAAATAAGACATCCTTCAGCATTTGAACAATTTAAAATCCTGCATTGAAGAGGGCTGGCATAGGTTCCTTCCAACTCTGCAATTCTATGAAAGCAATTGAAAACAACAAAAGTAGATAAGGGTGGCAGATTGGTTTTTATTGTCAGCCTGCTTAGAAGTGTTGAGGCTAATAAAAAAAATTCCGCAATCAACCCCCTGGAACAGAACTGTCTTCACCTGGTGGTAAATGGACCCCTGACCATTAGGTCCAGTCGTGACCAACTCTGGGGTTGCGGTGCTCATCTCGCTTTATTGGCCGAGGGAGCCAGCATACAGCTTCCGGGTCATGTGGCCAGCATGACTAAGCTGCTTCTGGCGAACCAGAGCAGCGCACAGAAACGCCGTTTACCTTCCCGCCGGAGCGGTACCTATTTATCTACTTGCATTTTGACGTGCTTTCGAACTGCTAGGTTGGCAGGAACAAGGACCGAGCAACGGGAGCTCACCCCGTTGCGGGGATTTGAACCTTCCGATCGGCAAGTCCTAGGCTCTGTGGTTTAACCCACAGTGCCACCCGCGTCCCAGCACCTGGTGGTAGGAAGGTAGAAAAAGTGTGGCCGAGTGAGCTTCCCATAGGATAGTCCCATATTTAGAGAACACAAAAAAGGTGCTCTGAGCTCCACAAAAGCATTGGGTGCAGTCAGGATAGTGATAGCTCTGTTGGTCAAAGTCCCATCTAGACCAGCATTCTGTTCCCACAGTGGGCAACTGGATGCCTGTGGGAATCATGAAAGCAGGATCTGAACACATCAGCAACTCTCCACCTGTGATTCCCAGCAATGGGTTTTGAAATACATGTACTTGAACACTTTTGGGCATATCCAATTTTGCCTTCAGCTCCTCATGCTGCATTCAGTGTTGCTCATGGGGGCCCTTTAGATCAGTGTTCTTTAATCTCGCTTCCCCCAGATGTGGGTAGACTACAAGTCCCATAATCCACAGCCAGTTTAGCCCAGTGTCAAGGATGATGGGATTTGTAGTCTACCTGCATCTGGGGACCCTAGGTTAAATAAGCTCAGGGAAAGGGGGAGGTTGAAGCTACAGAGCCCAAGTGGAAAGTTCCCAGTGACTCTTTGGATCTTGCCCTACAGATTCCTAGAATTTGAAGGACGCTCAGTGGTACCTCTGGTGACAGCTGAGAGCAACATTTTATTGTTTTTAAATTGAAGGTATTATATTCTTCTCACCTGGCTTGCCTTGTCGTCTATATGTAAGAACACTGGAAATGTGGGTACTGTATCTTCCTACCTGTACAGCACTCCTGGATAAGTCTTTTGTAATAAAGGAAAAAGAATTATGTGAAATTAATTTAACCTTGCCCATAACAGTGGGGGGTGATTTACTCCTGTCTCTTATTATTTTCTAGTCATACTTAATGAAGATGGATAAGAGAGGTTGGCTTCTCTACTGAGTTAATTTGCCAGTCTTTCAAACTGAAGGTATTAAATAAGATGTATGTGAAACATCATTTGGATTTTTTGACAGTGCTTGTGTTCCTGTTTTGTGCTGCGCGTTAAATCTCGGTGTGCTCCCCTCCCTTTCCTGCTGCTGGAGCACATAAGGGTTGAAGGAAAGGGGAAAAGGCCTAGAATAAGATGGGGGAAACTATGGCCCTTCAAATGTTGCTGGACTCCAGATATTCCACCATTCTTGGTCATTGGCCATACAGGCTCTCACCCCTGGCCTAGGAAATCCAGCCCCTCATTTATTCTTCTAAAATAAGCCAAGGGTGGAAACTAACATAGGTGTGATCCATCCCCTCTAACAAAGGCAGATCTGGCTTGTTCTACACATTGAGTAGAACTGAGGGGCTTTCCTTTCTCTCAGAACACATTATACAGTGTGTGTGTGTGGGGGGGGGATAGGGAACCCTTTCTCCTAATGTTCTCTGGTGGTGGTATTTTCCCTGCTCCAAGCTTTGATGAAGAGACAACAGCTGTTCTCCTCTGCTTCTTAGCACCAGGCTTGTGGAACTGACTGCTACAAGTTGCAGCCTGCCTGTGGCTGTCTTTGTTCTTCTTAACAGTGTTACTGGTTCATTCAGTCCTTTGCACATGGGGTTTTAAAAACTGAAATGGTTATTTAAAAAACAAACACAGCAATACTGTATCTTTTAACCTTATCCACCTCACAATTCCTTTGGACATCTAAGCTTTGAGAGCTGTGGTTGTCTTAAATTATGGTTTCAGAAGAAGTCGGAATCTGAATCCTTGGTTTGATCCTGGTTTAAGCAAACTATATTTCTTGTCTCGGATTGTCTTGCAACTGTGGATTGTTTAAAATGGGAAGCAAAGGCTTCAAATTCATCCTGCAAGAAAGTACAGGAGCTTGTGCCTGTTCGTGTGGTCACTATGTTGTAGTGGTAAAGCATGGTTTCCCGTTGCATCTGAATTAGTCCAGAGTTTTCTGACCCCCCCCCCCAAGATTTTCTTATATTTTTAAAATAGTCTAGTATAGATGCTCTGAATTTCCCTCCTTTTAAAATTATTATATGTTAGCTTTTTCCAGACTGATAAATTTCTTTTTAAAAAGAGTTTGTTAACATTATAAACCTGTGGATCATACTCCTTTAAAAAAAAATATTTTTGTAGGAAAAGCTCCTGCCGTGGTGTTAGAAATAATCTGACATCTTACTCAAATTGGACTCCAAGGTTTAAGAAAATATAGAGTGCAGGAGGCTTTGCTATAAATTCTCTGAGACCAATTTAAACGAAATATTCATTTAGGCATATAGAAAAATAGATTTTTTAAAATTGTGCTGTGCGCTATGAATAATAAAAGGCCTCTGATTAATCACTGATAGTAGCAATCCTTTCTGGTTTTTCATTAATTGTAACATTTTCTTCAGTCCCTTGAGAGTTTCCAATCCTTCTAAATTGCAATGCAAACTAACTCAAATTACGAAGAGTACTAGCATAACGTCCATCAATACAATAGTTCCCAGGTATGTGAGGGGTGTATGTGTGTGTGCATGGATACAGCTTTGTGCAAGATTTCTCTATGAGGCTCTTGCTTGGGCCTCATTTACCAGAGTTGTATCGGATTCTTTATACAGCAGATTGAGCTGTTAGAATGGGCCGTACGATTTCAGACCGCGGATGAGGCTATTCTAAAACCAAGTAGTGAAACCATAGCAAAGCTCCCCCGTCATGAGGAAAACTAGTGAATGAGGAACAAATATTCTCACCCATCCTTGCAGTGTTAGTTTTCTACTTATTGGGAGAAATTTACATAGGGATGCAGTTAAAGAAATGGACCTAGATCTGCTATAGAGTAGGGTGCACCTGTCATTTGTGTGTGTGTTCCTCTTTTCTGAAAAAAATATAATAAGGACATTAATTACACTCATCTCTGAGAAACCTTTTCTCTACCAGATTATTTACGTCATAGCACCAAATAGGTATGGTTTTAACTCTGCATTTTGTATAGCACATCTACACAAAATTAGGAATGTACATAGGCACTTGTGTGTGATTTATAAGGAAAGCTTTTTCTATTTTGGTAGCCCTCTGGGCTTGGAGGTGTGGGGGTGGGGAATGCTGTTTTGCAAAGGGGCCATGATTTAGTTGTGCTTTGGTTAATTGCAAAAGGCTTTAATGCTACTACTAATAATGGTCTGAATGTTCACCAGTAAGGCAAAAAAACCGATAAGGACGTGTCCCTTCAGCGTTTTGCAAAACAAAGTAATGCAGATATCAGTAGCTGAGACACGACATGAAGCATAAAGATAGTAAGTTTGAAACAGTTCTGGGAGTTAAGAATTTACATGTCTTTATTAATTATTAGATGTTATTAGTGTGTGACTAAGGAGCTGGGAAGCTCTAAGCGTTCTTTTGAAGTAGTGTACCCAAATTAGACTGCAAAATAAATAAATAAAATAAATCCAGTAATGTCTGCTCTAATGAATTTTTCTAAATACACAAATCACACTTTATTAAGGCAGTGGATCTTTTAACTGTAAAAATATTATGACTGCTACACTGGGGAAATCCATTTTGAATTATAAAACATTTTGGGGCACTTTGGTTTTGTTGTGTTTTTTTAATTTCAGTGCCGGGGTTAGAAGTCTATTGTGACTTTTTTTTTATTTATTAAAACAAAAAACAAAAACGGGCTGTAAAAATGTATCTCAAATCTCACCACCCCCTGCCAGGTTTTTGCATGCATGCCAGTTTCTGGAACGAAATTATCCCTATTTAAAACAAACTTGAATGTATAACAAGTTATTGAAATCTATTTATGGTAAAGTTAGCATGAGGCACATGTTGTTAAGGAGTCATAAAAAAGAATTTAGTTTCCACTTTATGTAGGGTCTCATTTTCCCCTCCCTGGCTTATAAACTTGTTGTAGAAATACACATGTTGTAATATATCTCACAATCCTAAACACTTCATTTCTGTTTCATTTTAATTTATAATGTTAATGAAAAAGCAAATGCCATTTCCCCAAAATGCAATAAAGCAAACTTTCTGGAATTTTGAGTGACCTCCTCAGTGATATTTTATGGGAGGTATATATATACAAGACTGTGCTTGCATATGGTGGTTTTTTATATGATCTAGTGGGACTGTTCATATACCAGAAGTTCATGATTACACATGTCTGCCTTGATTCCTCACAAGTGTTGAAGTTCCAGCAAGTCAGGCGCGTTTTGCGACTTGCGACCAAGTTGAGATGTCCTATTACCAGACTTGGCGACTGACATCTGCCGCAGTGTGAGTCAGTGCTGATACATTTGAATACTATGCTTGGGGTCTGAAGCTCAACATCAAAAAAACGAAGATCATGGCCACTGGTCCCATCACCTCCTGGCAAATAGAAGGGGAAGAAATGGAGGCAGTGAGAGATTTTACTTTCTTGGGCTCCATGATCACTGCAGAGGGTGACAGCAGCCACGAAATTAAAAGACGCCTGCTTCTTGGGAGAAAAACAATGACAAACCTAGACAGCATCTTAAAAAGTAGAGACATCACCTTGCCAACAAAGGTCCGTATAGTAAAAGCTATGATTTTCCCAGTAGTGATGTACGGAAGTGAAAGCTGGACCATAAAGAAGGCTGATCGCCAAAGAATTGATACTTTTGAATTATGGTGCTGAAGGAGACTCTTGAGAGTCCCATGGACTGCAAGAAGATCAAACGTATCCATTCTGAAGGAAATCAGCCCTGAGTGCTCACTGGAAGGACAGATCCTGAAGCTGAGGCTCCAATACTTTGGCCACCTCATGAGAAGAGAAGACTCCCTGGAAAAGACCCTGATGTTGAGAAAGATGGAGGGCACAAGGAGACGGGGACGACAGAGGACAAGATGGTTGGATAGTGTTCTCGAAGCTACCAGCATGAGTTTGACCAAACTGCAGGAGGGAGTGGAAGACAGGAGTGCCTGGCGTGCTCTGGTCCATGGGGTCACGAAGAGTCGGACATGACTAAATGACTAAACAACAACAATAACATGCTTGGGGTGGGAAGGCGTCTAGGCAAATGCAACTTAGGTTTAAGGGGCTATTTGGCGAATAGCTTATGTATCTGAGTTTCTAACACAGCATGTGGTGCTCTCCTGCCTCCAAGGTCTTTCCCTTGCACCAGGAGCAGCTAACCTTTTGTTGTTGTTGACCCAAAGCTTCATTCACCCTTGGCCAGTTCTCTGAGGGCCACACGACAGCAGAGGGTAACAGCACTGCAGCTTCACTCTCACACAAAGACACAGAGCCACACAACTTTCTCACACAGCTGAGCACTGGGTGGGTGGGGTGTTAATGGCTCTTCTGTGCTTCTGATCCATCTGATAGCAGAGTAGAGGGCAATTTCTGTTCCCATCAATGTGCTGGGTTCCTCTGGTCCCAGTGTTGTGTTTACTTTATCTCCCCCCCCCCTTTGCCACTGCCGTAAAAATTGATGGAGCGCCGGGGGGGGGGGAGATGTTTGGAGAGGGGCAGATCAGGCCACTTCTGGGCCTGCTTGATGTGAATGGGACAGCTCTGTGTGTGTTTGTCATTTTCTATGTCAAAGTAAGGATGTTGGAGGATTCCAGTGACAACAGGAACAGAAATGCCCAATTTCCCCCTTGTTCAGTACAGAAATCAGTCCCCACAATGCAATCGTTATTTGCTGGTGTTCATAGAATAATAGAACTGTAGAGTTGGAGGGAACCCAAGGGTCATGTAGTCCAACCTGCAGCACTTTTGTCATTCAGTTTGCTCTGATCCAGTTCACATGAAAACTCTGATCCAGCTTGAATTAAACTAATAGTGGATGGAAAGGCTGAATGAAGGAGGATTTACTGGCTGTTGCAAAACAATTGTCTAAAATTTCACCATTGCAGATAGTGAGACAAACAATGTAGTTTTTGTCTAAAGCTGAACTGCAGTAGAATGGAAGCAGCGCTGCATGTGACTGAGCAGGGTGGAACCAAAATCTATGCCTTCTTATATTGGAGTACTGAAATAAATAGAAGCAGTAGCATGCTGAGTATGGTGCAGCTGGTACACTTTTTTTTTTTTTTGCATGGGCGCTGTTGCTTATTGGGAGGGAGGGGCAAGGTGGTGGGGAGGTCAGTTGTGGTGCACCCACATTGGTAGAGCCACTCCAACACTCCTGCTGTCGCGTTTGCACTGACCTCCCTGCCACCTCACCCCTTGCCTGCCTGGTAATCAACAATGGCCCACCTCCCAGAAAGTTAGCCTAGTGGCTCCGCCCTAACTCATTCAGCCACTTCTGAATGGAAGTAAGAGGTGAATTGGTAGGTAACACTGGGGTATAGAATGGGGCTCTGAATCAGGGGTTTAGGTTGTCTTTTCAAATAACAGAAAAACTCTCCCACTACCCCGATTCACTTGAACGTATCACGGAGCTTCTCTCAGCCTAACCTACCTCACAGGGTGGTTGTGAGGGTAAAATGGAACACGGATAGCCACCTTTTGTTCCTGGGAGGAAAGGTGAAATAGAAAACGTAACATGGAGACAAATTTTACTTTGTTTCCAAATGTCAAAGGTTCTTGGAACAGCTCCACAGTACCCATATTGTACAGAATCCTCTCTGTGTTTTTATTGTTCCAGTGTGCCATTTCAAGATGTGGGAGTGATGTTGAGGAGCTCTCCCATGTTACAACCGCATTTCCCAAATGACTCGCCTCAGAGCAGCCCTGCAGACCTCCACTGAGGCTATTCTGGATTAGGCTGCATTCCAGATGCCACTTTACTTATGCTTCCCCTATCCCGTTCCCCCCACCCCCACCCCGTTCCCCATCCCACACTGTGGCTGGCTTTCCTTTAATGTAGTTAAGTTTTGTGTTTTAAATTTTTATTGCTTAAGAGTATATTGGCACATGCACAAGCGATGCAGACTCCCATTCCGCCCCCCCCGGCTCTTTCTTTAAAAGCCTGTACTAAAGTCTAAGTTGATTTTGTTATTTGCTAGGCTTCAGTCCTGCACGTACCTATGTGGGAGTAAGTCCCATGGAACTAAGCAGGGCTTACTTCAGAGTAGACATGCATAGGATTGCAATACATGGGACCTGAAGTGATTATAAATGCAAATTTATACTCATTTGCACTCATTTTTGCTTTCCCCCACTTTCCTTAAGAAGAATATGTGTGTGTGTGTATATATATATTTATCCTGGGAGATAGCATAATTAAAATGATGGCGCTGGGGAATATTAGCACTCTTTCGCACATGCAGACACGCTCACATCAATACTATACTGTTTGTCAATCCTAAACTTGCAGCCTAATACATGGAGGAAAGCTTTCTAGCAATTGGTGGGAATTTCTTCCACGCAAGGGAATTTAGGATTATTGATATCACAGAATGATATACAGTGGTACCTCGCAAGACGAATGCCTCGCAAGACAAAAAACTCGCTAGACGAAAGGTTTTTCCATTTTCGATTTGCCTCGCAAGACGAATTTCCCTATGGGCTTGCTTCGCAAGACGAAAACGTCTTGCGACTTTGTTTCCTTTGTCTAAAAACAAAGACATGTTTTGTTTATAAAGTTAATTTATTTTCCCTTCAATTTTTGAACTGCTCTTTACAGTATGTGTGACTTTAAAGAGCAGTTAATAAACTGTTGTTGTACCAAATTTGGCTTTGTTTGGACTTTTTTTGACCATAGGAACGCATTAATTGAATTTCAATGCATTCCTATGGGATTTCGTGATTCGCAAGACGAAAAATTCGCTAGACAACAAAACTTGCGGAACGAATTAATTTCGTCTTGAAGGGCACCACTGTAATGCAGGGGTCAGGAAACTTTTTCAGCAGGGGGCAGGTCCACTGTCCCTCAGACCTTGTGGGGGGCCAGACTATAAGCTATTCCCCCCGACTCTCCCCTCCCTTCTCCACAGCGCCGGACGAGCCCTGGTGGCTGCTTACCTGTGTCTTGTGAGTGACAGGGGCTGGCGGCGGTGGCGGAGGGACGATGAGCGGTGTGTGAAAGGGCTCTGGAGAGGGGCTGCTTAAAATGGCAGCCGCTTGAGCGTTGCTGCTGCTGCTGGCACCAACAAAACCCAGCCCCCTTCCTCCTCTAGGCAGGGCGGGCAGAAGTCAGGAGGTGGGAGGGAGGAGGCACTGCCGCCGTGTGAGGGAGAGGGAAAGAATGGGCACGCTGGCGATCCATGTGGTGATTCCCGGACCATCCGTGGGCCAGATCCAGAAGACAATTGGGCCTGATCCAGCCTGCGGGCCTTAGTTTGCCGACCCATGATGTAATGCATAAATGTCTTTATTTATAGAAAATATTTATAGGCTGCTATCACATAGCATCTGCTTTCCATGCAGAATGTCCCAGGTTCAATCTCTAACATCTCTGGGTAGGGCTGGGAATTTCCCCTTGCCTGAAAAGCTGGAAAGCCGCTGCCAGTCCAGGTAGACCATATTGAGATAGATGGACTGATGGTTTGATTCAATATGAAGGCTGGCCCATTCATGAGGTAGACCAAAGGCACCTGCCTTGGGCACTGGAATCCACAGGGTGGAAACCCGTGGGCACCTTGCCTATCCCCACCGGAGAATGGAGAAGTGGCGACAACAGAGTCTGTGTTCTGGCAAGATCTCGTGGAGCTCTTTTGGGAAGCCCGTTTCTTGTTTCTCCAGCTGCTGCACCCCCACCCCCCACCACGGGAGAAGCGAGAGGAAGTGGCTGCCACTTCCACTGAGATCTTGCTGGAAGCTGCTGTGGCTACATAAACCTGGAAAGCAGGGTTTCCATGGGGGACAGGGAGTGTAGGTGGCATCTTCCTGTTTTGCTTCAGGCAGTGAAATGGAATGGGCTGCCCCTGCTTTCACCTTCCTTATTTACCGTATTTTTCACTCTATAGGACACACTTTTCCCCCTTCAAAAATGAAGGGGAAATGTGTGTGCGTCCTATGGAGCGAAGACGCCATAGCCCTGCGACCCTCTCCCGGCTGGAGAGGCAGGAGCCTCTATAGCCGCGCATCACCTCTCCAGCTGGGAGAGCACGCGTGGGGCTAAAGAAGCCCCCCGCGACCCTCTCCCGGCTGAAGAGGTGACGCGCGGCTATGGCAGGAGCCTCTCCGCTGTGCCTTTCCGCTGCTCCCTGACCTGCTCTTTGGGGCTGGTGGTGGGCTTCCCCCCGCCAGCCCCAAACAGCAGGTCGAAAGGAACCTGAAGCCTGGAGAGCGAGAGGGGTCAGTGCACACTGACCCCTCTCGCTCTCCAGGCTTCCAAGGTAGCCGCCTGAACGCACCTTAAACGGCACCTTGTTTTAGAGCGGGAAAACAAGAGGGGGAAAGTTCTCCCCCTCTCTGCGCAGTGCCTCCTGCCGCTTCACTGAAGGGGCGCTGGGCAGAGAGGGGGACAATTTTTTTTCTTGTTCTCCCCCCTCTAAAACTAAGTGCGTCTTATTGTCCAGTGCGTCCTATGGTGTGAAAAATACGGTACTTGGGCTGCGTTTGGGATGCAACCTCACTTTCCCTCTGAGCCCATGCCAGTCACCTTGGATATCTAGGTCCAGTGCTATTTTTCTAGAAAAAGAGGTGCCGGAACTCACCATGAACGCTTCACTTGTTCTCTAAAAATGGTAAAGGTGCCCACCTGAGAGGCTCCAGAACTGAGTTCTGGTGAGTTCAGGCTGAAGAAAAACCCTAGTCCTTGTAAAGGAGGTCCCACCCTCAAGAGAATCAGGCCTTGCTTTTCAGAGGCCCTGACCTACTGACTGTCATGTTAAGGGTGGCCTTGGCATGTCAATGCCTAGGGTTGGCGCAGTGTCATCTGGTTTGGTGTTGCGGTGCCCCTTTGGCTGATATTGCTAGTCCATTTCAGCATAGGAGTGATTGGGCTCTGGACCAGGATGGACCATGTCCAGCTTTGCTTGTATTGGAGGTGCTGAATCAGCAGGCCTGCCACTTTCAAAAAGCCCCTTCAATTTGCTGGAGGAAACAGCTGTCTGGAAAATGCCTGGTGAAAAAGCTAGTCAGGAAAAAAATGGTCTCTCTCTCTCTCCCCCCTTTTCCTGTGCTATTTATTTATGGATTAATAGTTGGGTAATAGAAAAGAAAATCTTTACCTTCCAGAGATTAGCAGTAAAGTACGAGGTGTACGTATGCATGGTTTTCTTTTCTTTTCCTTTTTTTAAAAAAAGCTGAGGTGTGGAAATCTGGGTGAAGATTGATTTATAATTCCAGGAATGATTTAATGGGGCTTTACTGTTGTAACACTTTATATCATTATATTTTTAATAAGAGGCAAACAGAATGGAATTGGAAGTTTGGTGTGGGCTGAACTTGTTTGCATTCTCCCCCACCCCTCATAAGTAAGTTTACCGAAAGTTTATCTGTGGGAGCAATTCATTAATAAACTGGGAAAGCAAAGTCTGGTGGCTCACACCAGTTTTGCCCTTCAGTAATAAGAGTGCTAGAATGTGCACAATATTTGTATTGCTACTGGGGCATATTTTGGACTGGATTGTGTCCAGTGGCTTGTGGCTTCCTAGCAGACATCACCAGTATACAGGGTTTGTTTATATTATTAATTATCGTTACAGTGCTTTCTGTGTTCTCAGCCTTGTAAAAACTTGTGTTAAGTTGTGGGTGACCAAGACCACCCATAGAGATTTATGGCTTGGGATCTCCAACATCAAAACCAAACCCTCTCCCCTTCTCCACTGTACCATGTTGTTCTTTAAAAGCCCTTTCATAAAAGGCTAGGAAGTTCCTTCAGATTGTTGTGGGAGAGCAAGAATACTGTATTGTGAAGTTGGCATGAAACCAGCAGCTTAAGTGTACAGATGAAGTGTGCTTGTTTTGTTTAACACTTGGGTGAGGGGGTAGGCCTGGAGAACTTGTGTCCCTCTAGGTATTGTCAGATTCGTATCAGTCTCAGCACTGCCAGTGGTCAAGGGTGATAGGAGATGTAGTCTAGCAGCGGTTGGGAGGCCCTAAGTTTTCTATCCCCAATCTCAAGAACTATTCTCCCTGATAGGCTATATTTCTAAACACACCGTATTTTTCGCTTTATAAGACGCACCAGACCCCAAGACGCACCTAGTTTTTGGAGGAGGAAAACAAGAAAAAAAATATTCTGAATCTCAGAAGCCAGAACAGCAAGAGGGATCGCCGCGCAGTGAAAGCAGCAATTCCTCTTGCTGTTCTGGCTTCTGGGATAGGTGCGCAGCCTGCATTCGCTCCATAAGACGCACACACATTTCCCCTTATTTTTATGAGGGAAAAAGTGAGTCTTATAGAGCAAAAAATACGGTAGTTTTTCTTTTCAAATTTGAGGGATTGGTTCAAAAATGCACCACCACCCCTGTTTGCATGGTACACTCCAGGAGGGACTTCACCTCGTGAGCTGGGAATGTTTGGCTTGGCTCTTACTTACATATCAGATTCATTTTTATGGAGAAAAATGTATGGAGACTGTGGCATAGGCCAAGGTTTCTTGTTTGTCACTCCCAGCAGGCCAGAGCAAAATGGGAGTGAGTCAGCAATGTGAGCTACTATGGTCTCATTCGTGGTCAGGCATAAATTACCGGTACGATATGAGCATCAGACCTTTGTCAATTCAGACACACACCAAACCATAGTTACATTTTCTTAAACCATGGTTTAGCATAATGTCTGAATTTGAGTCAAAATCGCAGTGATTCTGATTTCTTCCCTTCTATGTCTGGAAAGCAGGAAAGAGACAGATTTCTGTGGAATAATAATGCCCTGGAGGATTTAATAGCCCATAATTTGATCTTCTCGGCTAAACATGCTAGTGCTGTTTTTGTTTGCTGTTATCATAGCTGTAGTTTCTTCCTCGGATTTCTTTCTTTCTGCCCCCTCCCTCTCCATTTAGTCTAAATTAACTGTAAGGACCAGTCCTATCATTGGACAATGTGAGGGGGTGCCTTAGGCAGCAGATTCTGAGGGGTTTGGAGCAGGCAGGTGTGTGTGTGTGTGCCTCCTAAGCTAGCTGCCTCAAGTATGTTGGAAGATCCTTCCCATTCCCTGTATTGAAGTAACATTCAGTGGCAGTGTGGTTTTCTGAACATGTGATGGCATGGGGAGCCATCACCTTGTCCTTCTAACCAGGCAGCCAAATGCCCTGGACCACCCCTGCTAACTCATTTTGTGTGTGTGTGTGTGTGTGTGTGTGTGTTTTACCCCTGCCTCCTTGACCCCTACCTCCTTGACCAGGCTTCAGCTGCCTGGATTTCATATCCTCTTCCTCCTCCATTCAGAAAGCTGGTTTCTGCCAACAGAACAAAGCATTCACCAAATCCAAGCATCTGCCCATCCCCATTACGACTTTGCTGGAGAACCTGTGTGAGTTTAGGCTGTGAACTAGCTAAATAAGCTGTGTAAAATGCTCCCCCCTTGTCTTTTTTATGGGTTTGCTCAGCCATGAAAGGGGTGATGCATAATGGTCCCATTAAGGAGTGGCAGGGAAAAACTGGCAGAAGGCCACGGCTCACACTGCGTCTTGCAATGAGGTTTAGGAAAATGCCCGATAGCCTGTTCTTCAGCTCTCCTCCAAAAGCTAAAGAGCAGTTGAGCTTCGAAGGAGAGCTTACTGACCGGAGATTCTTGAACCTGAAAGTGTCCTTAAATCAAGTGATGTATT
This sequence comes from Podarcis liolepis, assembly GCF_965112155.1. NCBI lineage: Eukaryota > Metazoa > Chordata > Lepidosauria > Squamata > Lacertidae > Podarcis > Podarcis liolepis. Next base: position 36,236,516 of record NC_139561.1, on the reverse strand, counting down.
GTCTTTGCTTGCAGATGCTGTGGCATTTCTGTTAGCTATATACTGGCCTGCTTCCCCCTCCCACTTCGGCTCATAGGGAGGCCTGAGACTGCAATGGTATGGGGTGGACTGAACTGGCAGAGGTTCTCTGCTCAGCCCTAGGGGAGAGCAATAGCTCAGTGGCAGAGCCCATGCTTTTGATGCAGAAGGTGATACGTTCAATGCATGGTAGAAATCAGGTAGCAGATGATGGGGGAAAGAACATCTCTTGAGACTCTGGAGAGATGCTGCCAGTCAGACTCAGTATAAGGCAACTTCATGCATTTTATATGTCAGGGTGTTGGTTGGCTATATTCATTCATTCATTCATTTAATGTTGTTTATTTAAAAGCATTTCTAAATCACTGAATAGTGAAAATCTCTTAAGCACAGAACATAGAAACATCGCATCATAAAAACAACGTAAGGATACAATATAAAAGGTAAAGGGACCCCTGACCATTAGGTCCAGTCGTGGCCGACTCTGGGGTTGCGGCGCTCATCTCGCTTTACTGACCGAGGGAGCTGGCGTACAGCTTCCGGGTCATGTGGCCACCATGACTAAGCTGCTTCTGGTGAACCAGAGCAGCACATGGAAACGCCATTTACCTTCCCGCTGGAGTGGTACCTATTTATCTACTTGCACTTTGATGTGCTTTCGAACTGCTAGGTTGGTAGGAGCAGTGACCGAGCAACAGGGGCTCACCCTGTTGCGGGGATTTGAACCGCCAACCTTCCGATCAGGAAGTCCTAGGCTCTGGTTTAACCCACAGCGCCGCCCGTGTCCCAAGGATACAATATAAAAACCAGTAAAAGAGTTTTAATTAAAGAAAGAAGCAAAACTCATTCAAAATATGAATTCTGTAACGATAGTCACGGAGGCAAAAATAAATGTCTTTGTAAGATGTCTGAAGTAACTGATGGATAATTCTTCAACTATATGTTTGTAGAGTTGGTTCTAAGCTGTCACCTGGGCGACTTCAGGTATGTTCACCTGAAAGTACCATAGTTATTCAGGTCTACCTAACGTAGTTCTGCAATCTGTGTGCCAGCAGCACTGGGGAAGTGTTGGTGGGTATTCCTTTTGTTAGTTGTATTCAACATATTCTTAAGCCACCCTCTGCAATAAGTGGGCAAAAGCTACTAGCCTTCAAAAATGTTTACTAGTCTCTTGGGGGTTAGCAGAGGAAGGTTGGAAAGCTCTCTTTGTCTTGCAGCAGCCTGCTGGATTTCTATGCTGGGGGAGGGGGGGTTCTCTCCCTTGTTTATTTGCTGTGCACAGAGGAAGGATTGGGTCATTCGTCCTTCTCCTGTGCCAGCTCAGCCACATGGCTGCATGGAATTCCATGTGTTTCCTTGCATGCAATTCCTTCTGCTACTGCTTAAGTACAAGGCTTCTTTAAACACAGTGCTTGACCAATAACTGAATCTATGGTAAGGATTGAGAGGGGTGGGAATAATTTGTTTGCTTCACGTTTTAATGCAGACCTATCAAATTCACACTTTCTGAACCAATGTGTAAAGTGGGACACTTTGAAATTTGTACCTTTGCAGATTTTATGTTGTAGTTCTCCAACCAGATTCAGAATCCTAACACCCCAAACGTGTACATTAGTTGAAATAATGTGAAAAGATACTCAAGAGTGTATGCATTAGGCAAAATCATGCAGAAAGAATACATATATTAGGAGACATGTGCATGAAAAATGTGTGAGTTTTTCATGTGGAATTTTTAACACAAAATGACCGGAAGCGTGTGGAAATGGAGCGAACTGAAATTAGAGGTTGAAAAAATGAGGAACAGAAATTGAGAGATCCATCCATTCCTAACCTATGGAAGACAATATGTGCAATATAGATCTTTATCCATAGAGGGTTTCCAAATTAAGGGTCTTCTACAAAAAGCAGAAAGCTGAAATTTTGTGCCCACATAGCCCAAGGGCTCTGATTACCAGTAAAGATAAAACAGCCACATATGTAAAAGAGTAGTGTAAACTAGGTAATATGTGGTGACAGTGGCAGCAAATCTTGTGATGCATTTCTACACATTGGGAGTTTCATGAGGTGTCTGGTGTAGCATATAAGACTCCGAGCAGAGACATTCCTGGGAATCTCTCTCCTCATGAAAGAACCCGACCTAGTTTTGCAATCTGTCAACAGCTCTGGGGAAGTGGTGTTGAGCAAGGTGGTGTGGACACGTTTTTTTAGCTCTGTTGGTTGTGAATGGAAGGAATCTTTCAAATGGGTCAGAAGTCTTTTTAGGAGACTGGAGTGGGGAGTGGTTGTTGTCCCTGAAAGGAAAGACTCTTTCCTAAAAGCAGATGTTTCAGTCCTGACAGGGGAAGGGCTTTAATATGGCTCCCATTTAGCTGAAAAGCTAGAGTGAGGCAGTCATGCTTGGGCGATCCTGGAACAGCAAGGGATAGTTGGACAAATCTCAACACTGGCTATGCCTTCCAAACTGACCATCTGGCTGAGATTTCTGGATCTAAAAAGCCCTTTTATTTTATCAGTTGTACACAAGACCCTCACTGCCATAGAAGGACAGCAAAAGCTGCTGTTAATTATGCTCTCCCCGTTGATGTAAATGCCTGTGAGAGATCAGTGGTAGAGCCACTTTAAAAGCTGGAGAGGATAGACTTTGCTGGTCATGTAGAAGGTATCAGAGATGGTGGACTTGCACAGTGTTTGGGGTCTACCACAGAGGAGGCCCCTTTCCTCTGTAGCCACCTGCCTGGTCTCAGAAGGCCTGTGGAGATCTGAAGGTGATCTAAAGGGGCACACCTAGCAACTCAGTTCTGTACCTTTTAATAGGTTCCATGGTCTCTTTTTCCTCCAATAAATGCCTGTGTCCATTGCTGTGCTGCGAGCAGAGTGGCCACCATGTTTGTGCGTGCCCAAGAGTCCCGTGCTTGTTTTCGTTCATGGATGTTTCACGCTGCAAGTAGCTAAACACATGAATAACTTGAGTTGTTGCAGGTAACATTCTTCACCTGCATTTTTTTTTTTTGTCTTTTAGTATGCCTGTTAGGCCTCATCTGTGCCCGAATAGTGCCAAGGAAAGACCAGTCGTTGCTACATTTTTTATTTTATTTTATATAAAACCCCAAAACCCTTACTTTTCTCTTTTACCTTTCACTCACATTTCTTTGTCCGCAGCCAGTGCCTGTGTTAAGTCATGTGAGCCATGACTTCACCCACACCTCCCAATTGGCCCCCATCAGTTACTGTATTGTTGGGGGTACCAATTGGACACCAATATGGGAAAACACTTCAGCTGTGTTCAGCAATGTTTCTTAGGCCATAGTCACACCACACATTTAAAAAACTACACTTTCACTTTAAACAGTCATGTCTTCCCCCAAAGAAGTTTCAGAACGGTAGTTTGTTAAGGGTGTGGAGAGTTGTTAGCAGACACTTATTTCCCTTCCAGACCAACAATTCCCAGAGTGGTTAAACAATCAAAACCTCTTCCTAGGGAATTCTGGGAATTGTGGCTTTGTGAGGTGAACAGGGGTCTCATAACCGTTTTCTGTATTCTTAACGAACTTCAGCTCCCAGAATTCTTTGGGGGAAGCCATAACTGTTTAATGTGTTATCATAATGTTTAAAATGTATGGTGTTAGTGAGAAGGGCCAAATATTATCGCTTTCCTCCAAAGGCGAAAAGTAAATGGAAAAGAGAACAAAATACATCAGAGTCTCTCTCTCTCTTTCTCTCTGTGTGTGACCTGACTTTATATGTGTGTCAAAATCATAATTTCCCCATTTGGATGACTTGCTAGTAGCTGAAGATTAACGTCTGATTTTATACATTTTCTGAGCAGCGGAAGATCTGAGTCCCCATGGCTGCTTCCCACACGACTCCAGTAATGTTTGTAGGATAGACCGGGAGATCAGCATAGAGAAGCAATCTCACCAATGTTGTCCCTAACCCCAGAGCCCAACGGTGTTGCCACTGGAAGCAAACAATTAGTTTCTTAACCTACCTGCGATTCCATCCTACAAATGTTAACCAGAGTATATGAGATCAGCCATGGGGGAAATGGTTCCAGGAACCTAAATTGGCCTTTAGTTTCAGACAGATAGTCTGCTCAAAAAGAACATTAATTGGAGTTGTTTAGAACTATGATAGTAAAGTTGTTTTCTGTCTTTCTCGCACACTGGGTTATTTTCTGTGTTAGGGTTGTGAAAGAAAGCTCTTTCACATATATGCTCAGGAGAAAATCCAAGCACACCAATGTCGTGGCAGTCTGTTGAAAAGTGTTTAACTTTGCTTTGGAGGGGCTTCTGAAGCACCGTGTCTTTCTTGCAGTATTAAAGCTAAATGACCCACTGCTTAAGGACTATAGCAGTTGAGGTGTGTGCCCAAAGTCATGCTGCTGAAGTGAAGTTCTGCAAATTATCATGCATGGTTAGCTGTGTTTACTGTTAGCACTTAGATACCATTTCCTCTAATAGTGAACTGTGGTGGTTGAGTACCTATTATCAGTGGCGTAGCGTGGGGGGTGCCAGGGGTGCCGGCCGCACCGGGCGCAACATTTGGGGGGGCGCGTTTGGCCGGCCCTCCTCGAGGAAGCAGGAACCCCACTGTCCTCGGACCTCCTCCGAAGGCTGGCGGTGGGGCGGAGAGACCTCCTCCCGCCGCCAGCCTTCGGAAGGCTGCTCCAAAGGCTGGTGGTGGGGCGGAGAGACCTTCTCCCCGCGCCAGCCTTCGGAAGGCTGCTCCGAAGCCTGGCGGTGGGGCGGAGAGACCTTCTCCCCGCGCCAGCCTTTGGAAGGCTGCTCCGAAGCCTGGCGGTGGGGCGGAGAGACCTTCTCCCCGCACCAGCCTTCGGAAGGATGCTCCGAAGGCTGGCGGCGGGAGGAGGGCTCTCCGCCCCACCGCCAGACTTCGGAAGGCTGCTCCGAAGCAGTGGGGCGGAGAGACCTTCTCCCCGCACCAGCCTTCGGAAGGCTGCTCCGAAGCCTGGCGGTGGGGCGGAGAGACCTTCTCCCTGCGCCAGCTTTCGGATGGCTGTCCTGAAGACTTGTGGTGGGAGCAGTGGCGTAGCGTGGGGGGTGCAGGGGGGCCTGCTGCACCTGGCGCAACATCTGGGGGGGCGCGGAAGAGACTTGAGTGCTAAAATCCACGGGTTAGGGGGCGCAAATTACTTGCCTTGCCCCGGGTGCTGAGAACCCACGCTACGCCACTGCCTATTATTTTGGGAGTGAAATGGGGCCACCCAAAATAAGGTAGCAGCTTCTACATATTTGGGCGACACCTTTGCAATGCAGAAAGTACAGAAACTTGTGAACCAGAATAAAAAAATTCCCATTATTTTTTGTACATCATGGTTCTGAACAGCTGTTAGTCAGGCACGCACCCTCCCAGTACAGTTTTGTTGCTATACAGCAGGATCCCCAACGTAAGAGGCTAAATATTGGTTTCATTAAAGAGTTGAAATTGTTCAGTAGTTCTGCCATAAAAATACTCTTCCATCAAAAGTCCATAAATTGCAATAGTTGAGTATTGATTAGAGTACATTGGACATTTATCATTCATATTAAAAAGTCTGTTACTTTTGTTCCAATTTCTTTTTAACCCCCTCTGCATCAATTTGGTAGGCTAGCAACAAGGTTGTTTTGGGCCCATGGGGGAAAGTGGGGCAATAGGCTTCTAGGAAATAAAACAAAATTAATCTAAAGGCCATAACTGCTTTAAGGTCTGATTTCTCTCTCTCTATATATATAAAATGTCCATTATACCCAGTTGAAATTGTGTGTGTGAATAAACTTAAAAGTGTTGCCGTGGCCCATATGGTAGAATCACAATTTGAGGTTCAGTTAAGAGCCAGAGTGTCTTGTGATCCAATAGCTTGTCTGTATATTTCCTTTGCAAACAGTTTGGACTTTGTATTTGAATTTAGTAAAGCTTCCACTAAACTAAAGCAGCCAAACTGGCATTTTGGCTACTGGTTGCTCTGGCTTTGCTGAAGGGATACCAGTTCATTTGAGATGCAGATTTATTATCTGATGGGGACACAAAAAGCTGCCTTGCATAGAGTCAGATCATTGGTCCATCTAAGCTTTTGTCCCTGCTGACTGGCTGTAACCCTGGAAAGTTTCAGACAGGGGTTTTCCCCACCTCTGCCTGAGGACGAGAAGGACTGAACCTGGGACCTTCAGCATGCAAAGCATATCCTCAGCCACTAAGCTGTGGCTATCCTGATTGGAAGAAAATGTGCAAAGTATGTTTAATGTAGGTCAGCTTCAAAATTTTGCGCAGTGCAGCTAAAACGGTTCCCCTTCCCCTCAATTGTTACACTATTAAAACACAAAACAGTAAGGGGTGAACATTTGCACAATACACCCGAAGACTTGCTGGGCCCACTGGGCTGAAATATTGATATGGATCAGGGATCTGATCCCAGCTTCATTTATCCTCAGTTCTCTCTGAGTGATCTGAGAGTGTGGGTGGCCTATCTTGCAGGGTGGTTGTGAGGACAAATAATTCCAAAGTGGCTTCAGTGCTCCCCCCCCCCCAAATGGTTAGGGATACTCTCATTTTGAAATACTGCCCCTCAATGAGGCCAAACTTAGATTCACAAAATGTTTAGGGGTATGCGTACCCCTGCATCCCCTCAGAAAAAAGCACTGTGTAGCTTGCATACCTGAAAGCACTGTAGGCAGGTTTTAATAATGACTTGGGTGGGTCGCCGGTCAGATTTTTTTTTGTTTCCATGTGAGCACATTACCAAATGTAACTGCAGAAATTCTCAGTTTACCTCCCTGGGTTTCCTGTAGTGTAAGGCAAGGGTATCAAATGTAGTGCCCTCCAGATATTGCAATAACTTTCCCATGGAACAGGCTTTCCCAACCTTTTTCCATCTCAGTGTTGTTGGACACCCCTGACCATTGGCCATGCAGGAGCCCATGGGAGTTGGAGTCCCACCACATTGAGAGGGCACCATGTTGGCCACTCAACAGGTCAGCTGTTTTGAATAATGTGTTAGGTCCGTTTCTCTTTTCCCCTGCCCCCTGAAACTTACTATACTTTTCTTCTTCTTCTCTCCTCAGTTGAAGAAGGCGAGTCATCGGATTTCACTTTGAACTGGGACTCGTCCGTGACCCAATCAGGTAAAGGTGGTGGTTGTTTCGTACAGGAAACTGCTTTTTGTGTGTGTTGCATTCCTGCCTTTACTCCCAAACCTATCGGTTGCAACTCAGCTTCTTAGATTGGTTCCATATGTCCAATAAAACCCATTACATACAAAGACTAATATACTCTTATCCTCCCAGGAGCCATTCTTCCTTCTGGTGGGCACATTGAATCGGGTTATGACTTTCTCAGGTATGGCTGCTTTGAAGTCTCCTGCCATGGCCACCGTTGGACCTTCATTCCAATATAATTATAAAAAAGTGACCTTTGATGGAATTTCTCTCCCCCCCCTTTCAATCTCAGCGATGTAACGTTTGTGTGCTTTCTGTTTTTTGGGAGAAATTGCAAAGCGGCGGAATGTGTCGCTGTTGATGAATTGATGATTGGTTCATTGGTAAAGGGCCAGGGCTCGCTTTTCTGATGATGTGCAAAGGCTTTGAAATGAAGATAAAGTGTAACGACATTCGAGGTTCTGTGTGCTGGCTAGGTCCAGGACTCCTTCAGTAAATAATGTAATGGGGTTCTTTGGGGGGAAATCGTTTGGCTCTAATGGTAATTAAATCTTTCTGCGGGTGCAGGGAAGGTGAATATGAATGTACAGTAGAATCCAAACTTGCTATCTGTTTTTAAAAAAAACAAAAACAACCCCCCCACAACCTCAGAATGGCTGTAGATCAGGAATAGGTAACATGGTTGCCTTGCAGATGTTGTTGGACACTTTTGTGGAGTGACTTCTGTTACAAGGAAAGCTTGCAGTGTTTGGTACTCTTTAACTATACAGAAAAAGCAAGTAAGGGACATGACAGAAGTCTATAAAATTATGCATGGCATGGAGAAAGTGGATAGAGAAAATATTTTCTCCCTCTTGAAAATAACACTAGAACTTGCAGACATCCGGTGAAAGTGAATGTTGGAAGATTTGGAATAGATTAAAAAAAAGGTACTTCTTCACACAGTGCATAGTTTAACTATGGAACTGAGACAGGGATGGCCACCAACTTGGATGACTTTAAAAGAGGAATGGAAGAAATTCACGAAGGATAAGGCCATGTTTTGCCTCCACTGTCAGAGGCAGCATGTTTCTGGATGCCACACAGGAAGGGAGGGTGCACTTGACTTTGCAGGGTTCTCACAGACATCTGGGTGGCCACTGTGAGAACAGGATGCTGGACTAGAGGGGACATTGGGCTCTTATTATGTTCTTATGACTACAACTCCCATAATCCCTGGCCATTTGCCATGTTGGCTGGGGCTGATGGGAGTTGTGGCCCAAAATATCTCACATGTTAGCTGCTCCTGCTGTACATGACACCAAGAAGTGGCAATGGAGGCTGTGGAAACGGCCACCTCCATCATTATTAACACTTAGGAGGAACCTAAAAACATTCCTGTATGTACAGGATTAAAGGCAACCTTGAAATGATTAGCTGTGAGGATATTGCGAACTGTTTAAAAATGTTTTCAGTATTTTAATTCATTGTATTTTATATTTTAATTGTTAGCACCTTTTTTCTGCTGCTCTGGGTGGTTTTGGGAGGAAGGGTATTAAAATGAAATGGATAAAGTGGCCATTGGCCATGATGGTGGATATATTGAACCTCCATGTTCAGGGGGTAGTTATGGCTCTGAATAACAGTTGCTGGAGAGCATGCTCTGGAGAGTTTTAGGGGCTTCCTAGGGGGATTTGCTCAGGCAATATGAAAACTCAGGTCTCATCCACAATATTTATTTACATATTTATTAATAAAATTTGCACAGTGCTTTCAAGTGTTTGAAGCATTTCACCTGAAATCTGATGCACAGCACTCTGTAAGGTAAGTTGATATTATTCCCCATACTGCAGATGGGGGGGCATGGTGGCTGAAAGAGAGTAGCTTGCCTGTGGCCACCTAATGAGTTGATGGCAGGGGCAAGATTCGAAATGGAGACCTCCTGGTTCACAGCTCTGTTTCTTAGCTACTGTATTAAACCAGCACTCCAAGCTACCTCTCAAATGCCACCTTTGAGGGCAAGCCCTTCCAGGGAGTCAGTCTTTTAAAGTCCCTTTCATCTTTACATTCTTGTTTAGTATCGTTGCACGACTTGTAACCCAGAATATGGTTGCCCCTTTAAGGTGCAACCCAATGAGCCCCTTTTTATTTACGTGGATAGGTTTGCCTGCCAGCATGCAAAGCGGCTCTTTCTCTTTTTCTGAAAGGAGCACTTGCCACGAATCAGCGCAAAATTGTTTTGTTTTTTTTTAACTTGGGTGGTTCCAGAAAGAAAGGATGCAAATGAATGCCTACTTTGTGATTTTTCTTTTCTTTTCTGGAATTGTCACAGTGAAGAGCACAGATTAGTTTTGGTTTGCTAGAAAATATTTTCCTATGTACACATTCTCCTCTAAGGATCTTATTTTTCAGTTTATGCAAAGCATATGCTGCAGCATTTATTTTCCTGGGCCACAACTTCCCTGCACCCGGTATGGCAGTGTTTGAACAACTTTTTTTTACCGTTCTTTTGATGGCGAGTATTTCTGCTCTGAAAACCAACTGCTGGCTGTGAGACAGAAGGCCCCTTTGTGCCTGGAGCTAACAGTGCATTAACAAACAAAACACAAAATTAAAAAAACTTCTGGGTCTCTTACTGGATCTTAATCTCAAGCAGTAGAAGACCAGATTCTCCAGCTACCTTGAATTATATTGAGCGGAAGGCAAACCTACGACAGGATATGGGAAACCCCCTTATCCCAATTCAGAACACTCCTATTTGGGGAACGTTCTTGAAATCTGGGCTTTTTTTTTTTTTTTTTTTTGGATCAAGGTGGCAATCCCATGAACACCTAATTTGGGAGTAAGTTCCATTGAGCTCACTGGGACTTGGTTCTGAGGGGAGAATCATGCACTGTAAGATGTACCACTCTGTTCACCTCCACGCCATTCAAAGCACATTTAACATATAATTTAAAGAATCTTGGGAAATGTAGTTTGCTAAGGGTACTGGGAATTGTAGCTCTGTTGGGGGGGGTGTAGACTGCAGCTCCCAGGATTCTTTGGGAGGGGCCATGTGCTTCAAATGTATGGTGTGGGTGTGGCCAATTTTAGAATAATAGAATCATAAGGGACCACAAGGATCATCTAGTCCAACCCCCTGCAATGTCGGAATCTTTTGCTGAAAGTGGGGCTCGAATCCCTGCCCTACCAACTGAGTTATCCCAGGAGAGCAATAGAGCTGCCAGTGCTCTTTCCTTAGATTTCTCTCATTGTGTGGGAACTGTTGTAGCATGACTTCTTCTCGCATCACCAGAGTACCAGGTCACTGGAAGCTGGGGTCAACAGGGCAGGGTGATGTTGTGGCCTGGGGTTCACCCATGAGGCTGAGAACTTACTGCGTCACCCAATGTGGCATGCGAAGGTGATGTGATACAGAAGAACTGTTGAATGTGAGGAGGAGGAGGAGGCCCATTTGTTGGCCCTCTTTGTTCAGGACAGATGAAAGAAAGTTCTTCTTCCTGGAGCACATAGTTATTAAACTATGGAAGTCGCTCACACAGGAGGCAGTGATGGCTGCCGACTTGGATGGCTTTAAAAGAGGAATAGACAAATTCATGGAAGAGAAGGCTATCAATGACTACGAACCATGTTGGCTATGCTCCGCCTCCACAGCTGGAGGCAGTAATGCTTCGGAATACCAGTTTCTGGAAAGCACAGGAAGGAAGAGGACTCTTGTGCTCAAATTCTGCTTGCTGGTGTTCCACAGGCACCTGGTTGGCTGCTGTGAGAACAGGATGCTGGATTAGATGGGCCATTGGCCTGATCCAGCAGCCTCTTCTTATGTCCTTATCTACTGCTGCTGTTATTATCAGTATTTATTCATTTTGTAAGTTCTTTATAAAACTCAACAAGTAAGGGTGGCTTTATGGAACTTGCAGGTTCAGGAGCAGACTATCTCTGTTTGTTGGTTTCTTGGGAGTGGGGGTGGGCGATCTGCCTTCATGCCCTGCTTATCCGCTTCTTGGAAGCATCTGATTGGCCACTGTGGAAAACAGGATGCTGGACTTGAGGGATCTTTTGTTTGATCCAGCAAGGCTGCTCTTGTGTTCTGTGACCTGCATTAGCTACACAATTCATAGCAGTGATTGGCGAAGTACTGTGCAGGCTGCAGAAACCAAGCCCCTGCCCCTGCCCTTCCCCCACCCTGGCTTCTGTGGTTATGCTTGGCATTTCTCCTGCATTTCCAAGCTTTGTTGCAGAAGCTTAAGGACTGCAATTTAAAAAAATAAAATAAAAATTCTGCAATGTTAGTTTTGTCTGTGGCTGCAGAACTGCAGAGTCCCCATAGCTCTGTGGCAATTCTTGGTGTCACCTCAATGATTTGTCACCACCAGTTTGTCTGTGTCTGTGCAGGAGGACAGTGTGGTGCCCAGCTCCCCACACTCAAGGAACGATGCATCTGAGTCTCTGAACGTGTGTGCAGTTCAGTCTTCACGCTTTCTGATGTGCAAACAGAGAAAGGGAGTGAAAGGGAGATCCTGTTAATTTAAAACATCTGGCAAAATGATTTGGTTTCGTGGACTTTTTCTTCTTTTTTTGAAGTGGCAGAGGCAATGGCAGGGGAGAGGAGAGAGAGAGCAGAGGGTGCGGGGAGATGTTGTTGATTTGGGCCGGGGCACAAAAATGAAAAGTGAGGCATGTTTATTCCCCCGTTATTGAAGTTCTACATCACTTTGCTGGTGCTAATGCAAACAGGAAGATCATAAAGGAACATAATGAAAGTCTTGCACACTGGGACCATGGGGCTGGTTTCGGTTACTGAATATAGCTTTGGAGACACCCCACGCAATGGAAAGCAACTCCACAGTATTACTCCACTATATATTATGGCTTTTTAATGGTTTCTCCACATCCACCTCTACTCTTGTATAGCTTTTCCATCTTATTCCACTCAGAAGCTTCATGTAATCTTTTTCTTCTTTTATATGCTGCTCAGTACAACCGAACAATATAATTGTGCTTGACTTTTTTTTTAAAAAAAATACAATTCTATCACTCAAATCTTATTAAAAAATTAAGGGGTGTCCATATCATTTTTTGTGTGTGCCTCATTACAACCCAGTGACAGTATCCAGAATAATAGATTGGGAGGGGCACACAAGGGGCAGGTTTTTGGTGGGGTAGGGTAGAGGTTTGCCCTGCATGTTAGATTGCTGTAAGAGCAATAAATTAGATTTTATATTAACACTTGCTTGCTAAACGTATTTTCCTTTGGAGTATCTCTCATAGATTTCAATCGTATAACTTTCAAGTAACCATGTTCAGGACTGCAAACATCATTTTCCAGTGCCATTTTTCTAGAAATAGAGGTGCTGGAACTCACCATGAGCACCTACCTTGTTCTCTTGTAATGGCAATGATAACCACCTAAGAGGTGCCAGAACTGAGTTCCGGCTGAAAAAAGCTGTTATTTCCTGTTTATGATGCTGTTATAATTACTAATTGTGGGAGAGGATAGTGTTTTTCTTTTAGGTAAATGCAGGGGTCCAGCAGTGGGGAGTCAGCTGTGTCGGTGGGGGGTGGGGAGTACCACTTATATTATCACTTTTTACTCTTGGCTATTTCTTACTGTACATTTCCATCTAAGGTCGTACCTTGGAAGTTGAACGGAATCCGTTCTGGAAGTCCGTTCAACTTTCAAAACATTTGGAAACCAAAGCGCTGCTTCTGATTGGCTGCAGGAAGCTCCTTCAGCCAATTGGAAGCTGCAGAAGCTCCATCGGACATTTAGCTTCCAAAAATTGTTCAAATACTGGAACATTCACTTCTGGGTTTTGATCGTTTGGGAGCCGATTTGTTCGAGAGCCAAGGTGTTTGAGATCCAAGGTACGACTGTATTTCAGCTGGAATTACAGGCTCAGGGTGGTATTCCGCTAGGTTTTACTCAGAGTAGACCCACTGAAATGGACCTAATTTAGTCATGCTAATTTTAGTGGGTCTACAAAGAGTAAAATCTAGCTGAATACGTAACATTTTATTTAACCAATTATCAATTAGCAAACTTTTATTATTACTATTTTAATAATTTCATTTGTTAGATGCCTACTACAAAAATGTTTCACTGCAACTTGCAGTACAAAAATTACATTGCAATACAAAGTAAGGTTTAAGAACGACAATAAGCACAAAAAATTATCATTCACCATTCGGAAAGCATCAGACAGAAACCTCACTTCCCTCCAGCCACGTGATCAAGAAATAAATTTGCCAGCTGCAGCACCCACAGAGATATTCCCATGCATTGTCCAGTCATTGCAGTGGAGGAGAGGGAATTGTAAAAAGAGCCAAATACCAAGATCATGACACAGCCATGCTTGAGAAATGTAGGAAATGGGTGCACAGATGCCTTGACTAGCCTAGGGCTGAGCTGACCTGAGTCTTGCTCAGTTGACTTAAAAAGAAAATAGAATTGCGAACATCAAGCAACATGTTCTAAATTTACAGGCAGGATTGCATACTCAGGATCACTTAACGTAGCCTTAGCTATGTCTAAGCTGTGTAGGGGTGGTGAGTATGCGTTGCTGTTTGTATCGAAGCTCCCTGTCTATGGAATGCTCTCCCCAGGGAGGCCCGTCTGGTGCCAACTTAGTCATTGTTTTGCCCCTAGGCAAAGGTGTTGTTGTTTCCCTGGGCATTTGGGCAGCTACAATGATTGGATGTTTTAATATGTTTATGTATTTTTATTATTGCATTCTACTCACTTCGTGTATTGCTTAAGGACTTCTTGTTGTGAGAAGCAATACATAAATCCAGTAAACCTAATGCAGAGCAGGGGCGGACTTAGGTCATTTTTGGTAATGTAGCGCCTTGAGCGAGGCCAAAGTTTGGCTCCACCAAATAGATCTTCTCAATTTTGGACCCCCTCGGCTCTGCATCCCAAGCCCTAAATCCAATGCCGCACAAGGAATATGAATAAGTGCTTTTCTGGATCTGATCAAGGTCCAGCTCCTCTGGTTTCTTTTTAAAAATGCTAGCAACCAGGAGATGCTACCTCCTCCACGAGAAATTGGTTGGTGCTTCATCTGTGGATGGCAGTGAACAAACTGGAAAACTTTCAGTAATTTAGGGAAAGGAGTGGTGAGACAACTTTTAGGAAGAAGGACAATGTAATACTTGTATTCACCAGGCCAATCATGGGAAGGCTTAACAGGGTGGGGATTGTAAGTGAAGATTCCCCAAATAGCTACAGATCATAAGATCCTACACACATTGTTGAAACAGCTTTATGCTGAATCAGACCTCTGATACATCTTGCTAGGTGTTAAAAATTCTGAGGGCCGATTTTCTCCAGATCAACCTTCATAGTCTCTTGGTTCTGCTACCTGAGATTTGTTGTCACTAGAGATTCTAGATCTCTAGATTCTAGATCTCTAGTGGGGCTTCCCTCATACAAAGCTTGTGCCCCACTGCTGAGCTGTAGGCCTTCCCTGTGTTGTGATGGTGCCATTTTATTGCGCTGGCATCTGTAACAGATGCATACAGAAAGCATCCAATCTGGAAGCAGCAGCAGTTTTGGTTGCAATCCATGGAAATCTGAATTGGGATGAGATTGACTCGGACACCCGCTTTACCATGGGGAAACCCTGGCATTGCAATGGCCCCCAAGTTTGCTTTGGCTCTGCTTCTATGGGGTACTTGTATGATGACTGTGTATTTGTGCAGTCCCCAATGTTAGGAATGTAACCTCGACTGAGCAAATGTCTTGTGCCAATGTTTTCTATATGTTTCCTTAGAGCCTGTTCTTTCCAGCACTGTGCAGTGCAATGCAGCCATGGTGGTCTTTCAATTCACATGCAGAGCTTATAAAATGTGGCCTTCTGGAGTTTACACTCTCAGCAGGACCAGAGAGGCAGCCTCAGATAGCTTGCTGTGAGTGGAGGTTTAAGAAAGTTTACTGTATGGTTGAAGATGTAGTAATGGCCACCAACTTGGATGGCTTTGAAAGAGAACAGGGGAGATCCATGGAAGATAAAGCCATCAGTGGCTACTAGCCTTGATGGCGATGTTCTACCTCCATTGTTGGAGGCAGTATGCCTCTTAACAATTGCAAGTGGGAGGAGCACTATTGCACTCCAGTCCTGCTTGCAAGTTTTCCATGGGGATCTGCTTGGCTACTGTGAGACCAGAATGCTGCGCTAGATGGGGGTTTGGCTTGATCTAGCAGAGCTATCTCTTCACCTTATTTTCCATCTGAACTTTAGCAAGGTGATTACTGATTTCTGACTCTTTGTTTGAAACAATAATGAGCTAGATGGACCCGTGGCCTGGCTCTTAATGAGGATCTTAGGGTCTGGATGGCTTATGAATGTGTGTGTTGTTGTTTTTCTAATAACCACATTGTGGTTTTAGTTTCAATGGACAGAATGGTATTCTCTTTGTGCTTGCTGCGACTTAAGAGCTCTGGCTTTCTATTAAATAGTGGTTCAGGAACATTTTATTGTTTAAATACACCAACATCTTACCCGGGCAGGAGGTTGTTTTCCCAGAGGGTGTGTGCGATAGAGCTTGAGTTCACCTACTCTTTTCACGACACAACAATTGTACAATGTACTGCTTGCGTGCACATTTGATGCGAGTCACCAACAAAGGGGTAGGCTAAGGAAGGAGGTGTCAGGGGAGACTCCTGAAAAGATGATGGCCAGGGAAGCATTTGCTGGTCAGAGTTTGTAAAAAAAAAGAAAGAAAAAGAGGTTTTTAAAAGCGCCCCCCCCCAGATTTAATAGTTGTCTGGCCAGCTTATTGCATTGCACTGCTACATGGTTGTTGTAATATATCACGGGTGCATTATCTTGAGGAGCAACAAGGGACATGTTAAAGAAGCAAAGAAGTCTTACTAAATATATAGAGAATTTAAGGCATTTTTAAAGACTTACGGGAAGTTTAAAGATATATACAGCTTGCTGGGGAGTTTCTCATTAGCCTTCGTAGGCAGCCTTTGGAGAGTGGGGTGGGGGAGAAAAGGTTCAAAACAGTTATTTAGTCTTTTAATATTGATGAACATTTGAGTGCCTTTCTTATTCATATTCATAAGAATGATATCACAGACTCAAAGCCATAAATGTAGAGGTGGTGGTGGTTGTTGTTTGCACCTCCTTTCCCACTATGGAGTAGGCATTATGTTAACACACAGTATTATATTGTTGGGGAAAAGGGAGAAAGTGGCAAGGTCTTTCGCCTTGCCCTTTTTTGTAACCTTTTTTTGCAATAATACGAATAATAATAAGAATGTGATTTTCTTCTGGATCAAAGCATTATTATAGCTGGAACATTTATATGTGTTTTGTAATTTTGATGTGCCTGTTTGTATGGAAAATGGTTATGCATGCTGATAAACAGTTTGTTTTTATGTATGCATTTCTGCTTGGGAATGCTAATGATTTAAGTGGTATATAAATGCCAAAAGTAAATAAACAATCATTTTTGGTGCAGTTTCAATGGATAGCCAGTGACCACAACTTTCTTTGGGCTTCGGAACCATCAGGACCTCCCAATTCTGGCCTGCTGTGTTTATTTCATCTCCCCCCCTTAAATTTATATTCCACCCTTTTCTGTTATGGCACGCAGTTGTTGTTGTTCTCTGTTCGACTTCTTAGTCATGTAATAGAAAATTTAAAAGTCTCTAAGCGACTTACAACAAAAAAGGCATAGTATAAAAACAGCCATTACTCAAGATGTCGCCCATCTAGGCTCTGGGCAGACCCCAACCTGCTTAGCTTCAACAAGGCTGTGGCTTCATTTGCCTTCAGACCATACCAGGCTATTCTGCATCTTCTCTTGAGAGTCAGCATCTACCACATTTGATCTCCTTACACTGGGCCTACCACTTTTGGCTCTGTTGTTTCCACATCTTCCTTCCACTACAGCAGGGGTGGGGAACTTGAGACCCTCCAGATGCTGTTGTATTCCAGGCCCCATTAGCCCTTGACAGGATGGCCAATGGTCAGGGCTAATGGGAACTGCAGCACAAAGACACCTGGAGGGCTACAGGTGTCTCCATCCTTTCTCCATAGCAACCCTCACATCCACTGTGCTACTTCACAATAAGGAACTGTCTTTCTTTCAGTGTGTTCTCATGAAAATGATTTCTCAGTCTCCAAACAGGACCCATGTTCTCCAACCCACCCACCATTCAGATAGGTGAGTGGTTTCCCTTAGTTGCATGCCTATAGAAATGAAATTGACCATCACCTCAAATCTGAAGGAAGCGGGGTTATGTGGGGTACCTCTGCTTGTTCAGAGGGTCCATTTGGTTGTGTAAACAAATCTGAGGCTGAAAGAAACAGATGTGGCTTTCTGTTTCTGGATAACCGGTCGTGTAAACAAGCTACCACCTTGCTGCCGTTGATTCCATACGCCCAAGTAATCTGCCGCCTTCCTGCTGTGGTCCTGCCAGTAAGGTGGTTTACCTGAGTTCAAACACTGCTTTTGTCAGTGAGCCGGTCTTTTAATCAGGAGGAACAGAAAATCCTGCCCACGAGGTATACTTTAATTGCTTCATGCAACTCAATACAGCTGAGATTGCTAGTTACAGCCACATATTTCTCTTGTTGGATTTCACTGCTGGGCAAGGGCAAATTGTTTTGACCTGTGCGTGTGTTTATAAAGTTAGTATAGTTAGTGAGGAAAGTTTTGGACCGGGAAGGCATGAGCTCAGACAGACATGAATTTTGGTAGGTCGACTTTAGCAAGCCCCTTACACTTAGTCTGAATTATCTCCCGTGGGGTTTTTTGTGAGGATAAGGTAGGATAATTGCAGTTATAGCTAATAAGCATCCATCCCTAAAGTCATGTAGGAAAAAATCATGACCACATCACAAAGTATTCTATGGCAATAGCAAAAGTATATACACTGTTTTAATTACAGGCATGATGTTGGAGCAAGCCTATTTTTGATACAAAGGTGAAGCAGGTGTAGTCAACTGTCATTAGCTGAAACTATGGTTTATTAACAAGCCAGGATAATATCACCTTTATTTGCATCTTTTCCGCCTCAACTTCTGTGGATCATGTGATGCATCCTGGCTGTTACTCAAAAATGTCATTTGGTGTTTTGCCAGCACTTGTTAGTGTTAAACACCAGGCAACTTTTTAATTGCCTGTGCTCTTTTTTTAAAGGTAAAATTAGCAGCTTTCATTTTCAAAGACCAACTACAGAACAACAAACCGTGGTTAGTTTGTGTTTTCTGCTCTTCTTCCCACCTTGTATATCTCTATCTCTGTTGGCTGCAGCAAAGGAATATTCATTTCACTGTGATTTACATGGCACGGTTTCCCTTTTTGTTTGTTAAGGCGTTGGAACCTGACTGAGAAATAGCACTTCTGTATTTATTTATTTTTTTAAAAACCCTTTTAAAAATCCTCTTTTCTTTCATCTTAATTTTGCACATCACTAATTCTTATTTAATTCCCATTTCCTTAATTGCCTTGTTAACAAATCCACAAAATATGACACTTTTATATTCAGCAGGCGACAGTTTTCCTTCCCTGTTACAAAATGTAGGTGATCGTCCAAGCCAGTATTAGACACTTGTATCCTTCAAGCAGCCTTTGTGATTGCACCTTCTTGGGGTCTTAGCCAGCCAACGAGTCTTTAAGGTTTGGAATGCACCATTTAAGCAACAACAACAAATTTATGCATAGTTTATTACATTTTAAAAAATCTCCATAAAATTGCAAAGAGCAAACGTGAACAGTAAAGAAAATGGCAAACAATGGGGCAAAGCATGTCAATTCATAATGCCATTAAGAAAATCAAAGCCAAAAATAAATAAGCAAATAAAGATGAGGGGGTGGGGAGAGAAGGGGCCATAAAGGAAAGGGGAGGGAGGCGATATGCCCCTGAGAGCCCACAATGTGTCCAGATCATGCAAACAGCTCTATGCAGGAACCCCAAGTATCAGAGTGTGTAGTCTCTTTATGCTACCAAACAAAGGTAGCCCTTTCGTGCTTATGGCATCTCTCCTTTCATACGCTGCAAAGGAAAGAAGGTTCTCTGGCTGATGAACAATTGGGGGACCCATTCAATCCTTCCAGTGTTGTAAGGTCAATCTCTTGGTCACCAATAAAACACGCAGGATCCATTTGCAGCATCCCTCTGTCAAAGATGCAGCCAGATTTATACCAGGAGAATGGACGAACTGTTCAATCAGCTTTAATGCTGCTGTATTACACAACGGTTGCATTAGCATGTCATGCTGAAGTATTATTTACTGCAGCCTTCCTCAACCTTGTACTCATCACATCCCCATCGGTCCTGGTTGGCGTGGCCATTTATTAGGGATGATGGGAGTTGTAGTTGAACATCTGCTGAGCACTAGGTTGGGGGCGCTTGGTGTAGCAAGATGCACTTGAGCAGGAAGGAGCTACTGTGAGCCACAGCCGGGATTGTGGTTTATTCCTAATTATGGCTTTTTCAGAAGGGGACCAGATTTTGTGATATTGTGGTGAGACAAACAGGGAAGGTGAAAGTAAACACAGCAGTGCAGGTGTGGGAAAGCATACAAGCCCCCAACCCTTGCAGTGGCTCTTTTCTGCTTTACCATGTTTAGCTAAACCATGGTTTAGCACATGGGTCGGCAAACTAAGGCCCGTGGGCCGGATCAGGCCCAATTGCCTTCTAGATCCAGTGCACGGACGGTCCAGGAATTCAGGCAGCCGGCATAGTGTGTGATGGTTTTTGCGACTCAGCCAGGCTTGGGAGTCAAAAGTGAGGTGGGTGGCTGCTCAAGACAAGCCCCTTCTTTGTCCATTGTGCACGCATCAATCTTTTCTTCCAGGGTGGGGGGTGGGAAAGAGGGAAAAGGAGCCACAGTTTGGATTTCCACCATGGAGCTGCCGGTGACTGACCTCAGGAAGGGCAGTTGCGGGGAGTGCCTGGGCGGCTGCCCTCTGAAGCAGTTCTGCACTCTGCTGGGGAGGTTGCTTGTTAGCTACATGGTGCGAGCCATGGAAAGGTAAATAGCTGCCACCGCCTCGTCTTCCCTCATGCAGGGAAAAGAACATTTTTGCTTGAGCGGCGCTGGCCTGACTTAGTGTGGCCAATGGCTTTTCCCTTCACCCACACGTGCGCATACGCACTCCAGGGCTGGCAGTAATGGTGCTCTTACCTCAGCCCCCCACCCCCCTTATGAGAGAAATAATAACTGTAAACGCGTAAAACACAAAGGAAGCGGTGTGGGTGTATGAGGGAACACCCCCCAAAAAAAATCACATTTGGGCAACATTGGGGTTGGTACCAATAAGGGCTTTTGCCAAAAATGCGGGTCATAATCATGACAACATATAGTCCGGCCCCCCACAAGGTCTGAAGGACAGTCGACTGGCCCCCTGCTGAAAAAGTTTGCTGACCCCTTGTTTAGCATGACCTGCAAACCACGGATAGAGAAAATGTGCATCTGTGGTTAAATGAGTTTAATCATAGCTTTTTAAAAAACAAAATCTGACAACCCATTCTGATAGTAACTGAATTGCAGCAGTGTAGAGATTCCACACTTTAGTGCTCCAACATGTATCTGATGCTCTATGTGTGCAAGCTGCCCTGTTTTTCTCTCAAATGTGGAACACACTACAGATGCTGTGGGAAGTTAGAGACGGAGATTCTAAGAATGACGCACCATGCAATGTGGGATAGGTTGGACTTTGTATGGAATAATGGAAGTCTAGCTGGCTTCTTCAGAACTTGCTACTATTTCCAAGCATACTGTTTCAGCTAGAGTAAAAACAAGCTCTTAAGCTGTTAGTGTATACTTTCCACAAGATATAAGACTTCAACCTGGTGTATTAAAAGTAGCTCAGGAGGCTTGTAGTAGTTTTGCAGATCAAGCTGATTTCCATGCCAGCAAGCACCAACTGTAACAAATAAAGTTCTTATTTATGGAAGTCCACTTGATGGCTACTCCCTCTAAAGAGTGTTTAGGGTTGGATGTCATGTAGGAAGATATTAACTGTCTGAATGGATCTAAGATTTTCCAAATATCTGTACAAGACCTCAACTGACGTTTCTGTTGAGTTTCTGCCAAGAAGCCCAGGTGCATTTCATGATATTAAATCCACCCTTGTAACCAGGGCATCTGCATATTAAGAGATATTTCAGTGCTGTGTACTTGAAAGTGGGTCTGATGAATACTTCTTTTTACCTAGGAATATATTGGCAGTTGTTACAGGTCCTTGCCCAGAGCTTATAATTATCAGTTGAGTGTCTGAGATGCTTGAGTTGGGTGGCTAACCATAGTGGGCTGCTGATCAATGCAACATTGATCAGTAGAATCATACTTTATTGCAGGGGTCAGCAAACTTTTTCAGCAGGGGGCCGGTCCCTCAGACCATGTGGGGGGGGGGCGGACTATATTTTGAAAAAAAAATATTGGGATTGGGAAGAGGATGTAGGTGGGGAGGATGGGAAATGTCCATTCTGCAGTTTCTGAGAGTCTTAGCTTATTTAAGAAGATTCATAGACCACCTTTTTAAATAAAAAAACCCCAGTCAGCAGTTCTCAACCTGTGGGTCTCCAGATGTCGTTGGACTACAACTCCCATCATCCCTAGTTCAGGGATGATGGCAATTGTAGTCCAACAACATCTGGGGACCCACAGGTTGAGAACCGCTAGGAGGTCTATACAATATAGTATAAAATAGTAATAAGAAAAGACAATCAGACTTTAAAAAACAAGTAGACATTATAAAATTATCAGTCAACAACATTTCCAAACAAATATGCTAACAAAAACATTTTTAGCACTTGTGGAAAATATTACAACAACACTAAGAGATCATTTCTACACAAGTGCAGAACAAGCATCACATATTTTGGGATGGAACTAATTAGGTTAATATCTGGTACAAAAAGGTCTCAACATACACAGCATGTTGGGATGATTATGAGATTATGGTAATTGTAGTCCAACCATTTCTGGGGACCAACTCATGGTTGAAGAACATTGCTCTAGACAACCAAACTGGTTTAGAGGCAAACTATGAGCTCCTTGGAGAAAAAAGTGGGATATAAATTCAATCAACCCATCTCTCTTTTTTTGTAGGTGCAGGGGGGGAATAGTTTTTGTGTTTTGCCTTTTTAATGCAGTGACTGCACTTTGCTTTTGCCTTTAAGTTTGACATTCCAGAATTATATTTTAGGGAGCAAGGCCAATTGTGAAATAATACTGCAAGAGGTATCCATTTAGTTATGTACTTTTTTGGGGGTTGGGGGGGGAGCAAATCTTTGTGCTAAAAGTAAGATTTAAGCCCTGCTTTCATCACATGCTTCAAGGGAGTGAAAGAGAGAGAGAGAGAGAGCTTGCCTTTTTTGCCTGTAAGATAAGATTACTTCCTGTGACTGAATTTTAGTTCATATCTGGACAAGCCCAGCAGAAAATGGAATGTTTTTCCTTTGAACAACTAAGCTGTTAGCTGGAGTGACAGAAGATCCCCTGGGTTCCGTGTTCTGTTAGAGACTGACATCCTGTGGCCGCATCACCTTAAGGACATGGAGGACTATGAAAAATTTAATTCTTTCTGAAGTGGCTCTTTCAGACCCCACAGCTGTGCCGAGGTTCTTCAGTACGCTCCCATCTGTCATGGAAACAGACGTCCCATAAATCGATTCTTAACGTCCCTTGTGGTGTGGTTCTAGAGGTGTTCACAGCTTGCTGAGGGAGCAAAACTTTTCCTTGAACAGTCATCTGGCATGTTCTGTTGATGCAGTAGTGCATTTGTGGCCTGGATTAGAAAGAGGCTTCAGGAAATGGACCTTTTGCTGGGAGAATCAACCGCTGGGCAATTTTCTGCAACAGAAGGAGCAATGCCAGGAGAGTTGGACAAAGATGCCAGTGGTTCAGAGACCTGCTATTTGCCTGTAGATGCCAAGGCTTCATTTAGCATAAAAATGTGAGCTGCCTCAAGGGCGCGTGTTAGACCTCTGTCCCACCCGAGCCGGGAAGCTGAGGTCAAGGAACGGTTGGAATTGCAGCAGCAGAGATCATTCTGTATGCAATTTAAGGGTTAATTCTGTTAATGCTGAGGTCAGCTAGCCAAGCACAGGGACTGCTGGAGGTGCTGCTTTGCAACCATCCAAGAGGGGCATGATCTTTGCTGAGGTGGCACATTCTCTGATTGGCTATATATTTGGTTGGTTGACTTCCTGTTGCATACAAGGCCTGACCTAAGAAAGACAAAAGCATGCCTATTCCTTTCTCCTCCAATTATACTGTTTTTGTTCAGTTTTGCTTGGTAAAGCGTTATTAGAACTTTTCTCTCTGGGCTCCATCTGTGTTATTTAAGTGACTTTGCAGGCCAGAAATCAGTGCTGATTAACCAACTAGGCATCAGAGTAGATAAACAGCAGAAACCAGAATAAAAGACACGCTGGATGTTGGAGCACAGGGAAAAGCAGGAATGGCAGGTAGGGAACAAGTCAGAAGATGGAGCTGAGGGTGATGATGAAAAGCAGGAAGACTTCCCTGTTTAGGAAAGACCAGACAGGAAGCCCTCTTTATGTCCAGGATATAGGATTCCCTTCAAGGAGTGCCAGGTCTTTTTTCCGGTTAGCGCTCTTCTAGCAAGGAGCATGACAAAGCTGGTAAGGACCAAACTCCTACTGACCATTGGAGGCTAGATTAGCTACATGTCCAGAGCCTGTGTTTATGTGCTTTATGATATATTCCCTCTGTGCTCTCCAGTACACAAATAGTTTGACCTCACTGCTTGCTTCTGGTTGACATGATGCTTTAGGGATCTGTCCTGCTAGAGGTGTCCTTTTACGAGTAGACTCCTCTGAAAGTCGGCTCCTCTGAAAGACCACTTTCCCATTTTTTCCCCCTTCGGCAAGGAAGTTGATATGGAAAGAGCTTCTTTGAAGTCGAAAGGAAGAAGAAACACTGCTCTAATATGGGAAGATGGGAAACACAAGGCTCATTCCATCATTTCCATCCATTCCATCATTCCAAAAGACCAGCTCCATCAGGCACCTCCTATCCCTGAATGGTGCCAGCTGGTCATTTATATGAACAACTGCTTAAGAACTGATGCCTGAGTTTGATTTTTTCCTCTTCCCTCCCTTTCCCTTTTCCCTTGTGCGTCGTGTTTCTTTTCAGATTGTAAGCCTGCGGGCAGGGACTGTCTTGTTTTAATGGATTGCATGTAAGCCACCCTGGGGGGCTTTTTGGCTGAAGAGCAGGGTGCACATGGTCTAAATAAATAAATATACTGATGATTCCATCCTCATTCTTCCTGTTCTTTTGGAGTGAGAGGCCTTTTCAAACCTTGGGAGTCTTTTGTCCTACAAATTTTCCTCTTTAATTCTGGTTGCATTCAAAGAACCTGCATCTCACTTCTCCTTGAAGAATGGCTGCTCCCTGTGAGGTTGGTTATTGCCACAGCTTGCGAGCGTAACAGGAGGAAGGCTCATCTCCCTTTCTCAGTTTCCTTTTCCTGACAGCAGCTGCTTTTCTGCAAGTTTTGGTTCCTTCTTTATTGTCCCCCCCCCCCCATACAGTGGCCAAGAAAAGGGATGAGTTCAGATGAAAACCGTAGGTGTTTTTTTGGATACAAATTAGATCTGTTGTTCTAGGAAGGCCCGAGGGAGCATAACTAGCAATAACGGGATGAACTTGAAGCACAAGAAACCTTCGGCTGAGTATTAGGAAATCATTCCCGGTAGTAAGATTGAATGGACTGGGATAATCTCCCATTGCTGAGGTCATTTTCCAGCAGGACCAGGCAGAAACCAGCAACAAAACACTTGAAAACAGAGCTTCAGAAAATATCTTTAAACTGGCAGGGTGTCTGAATGAAGCTTGGTGTATCTCTTGATGGTTGAATACAGGGAGCTGCCCATCGACCCTGCGCACCCAGATAATGCAGTGTCTTTCGGTGGTCAAGAAGAGCCAGATTTGGGAAAGGGATGTATCTCAGAGATAGGGCACATGTTGTTCATGCAGAAGACCCCAGGTTGAATCCCTGGTATCTCTGGGTACTTGCAAAGCCAGTCTGTCTATACAAGCAGTGGACATCCTGGTGCCCTCCAGATGTTGTTTGGTTCAAAACTCCCATCAGCTCCAGCCAACATGGCTTTGGACAATGCAACTCTAGTCAATAGGAACAAACCAACATCAGTTTTAATACTGGTTTTAAATTTTGCTTCCTATCTCCTTGCATATGTGAAAGAGAAGGAAGAGAAGAGAAGTGGAAGTATGCAAGGTCAAAGTTCATTCATGCTTGTTGATGTTGTGGGAAACCATGGTTGCTCATTACATCTGAACCAGGCCATAGTGTGGTTTTCTAGACAGACCCTTATTGATTTTACATGGAACAATTACATATTGTAAATTACCCTCATTGTGGGCCCAGGTGCAGTGAGCCTTAGGTTCTCGGGGCAGGGGTGTAGGAAGCAATAACAACAACATGACGACAACTTGGGATTGAAATGGCCACAACGTTATTGATTATGGCTGTCAGTAGGCTTTGGCATAGGCACTGGGCCATTTCGACAGAATTTTTCTCTGCAGAAATGGTAAGTGGTCTTTATGGCATAGAAAAGTTTTAAGTAAGTAGTGGTACCTCAGGTTACAAACGCTTTGGGTTACAAATGCTTCAGGTTACAGACTCCGCTAACCCGGAAGTAGTACTTCGTGTTAAGAACTTTGCTTCAGGATGAGAACAGAAATTATGCTTCGGCGGCGCAGCAGCAGCGGGAGGCCCCATTAGCTAAAGTAGTACCTTAGGTTAAGAACAGTTTCAGGTCAAGAACGGACCTCCGGAACAAATTAAGTTCTTAACCCGAGGTACCACTGTACTAACACACCATCAACTACGTGCTTTCCTAAATAATCCAACAGTAAAAGGAGCGGCCACTAGGCCCTTGACCACCCCTGAAAGCCTTCTTTTGTCCGCAGAAGGACATGGTAGGAGGATGACATCCGCAATATACAAAATACTGCTCTTCTTGATCCTTTTTAAAAAAATCCTTGTGTTTGTTCTTTCCTTGTCACTTAACAGCCAAATTACATTAGCGAGGCATAAGTATCAATAAACTGAAGGCTCTCACCCTCATCAGTCATAAATTGCTGGCGATACTTAAGCAAATGAAGGCAACAATTCATTTTAAGAGCACATCGTTCAGTAACATTCAGATTTAATGCCACTCTGACTCAGTGTTTTGTTGCATTTCTGATGCATCTTATTTCTGAAAGAACTGCACTTAAAAACTAGAGATTTATGCAGACCTTCCCCTACCCACAAGTTCTAATTCCATCACAACAGACATATCACCAAAACAAAGGGATTTCCCTCCCCCTCCCAAACCTTCGCTTTTATTTGGCTCATGTGCCCTTGGAGGCATTTTAGGAAAGATCAGCTTTTAATTAACATTTTTGAACTTTAGTCCAGTACACATCCCTTTTAATCCCAAGCAGAGGAATTTTCTAGTTCAATTCTGTCACGTTATGGTAAGACCCACCAAGGTTAACAATTTGGACTAAGGGCCCAAACACAGCTAGATTTTATTTTTTATAATTAACAAACAACTGACGGATGTATAGTTTGTTGAAAAGTGAAGTATTTTTATCATGTATCAGAATAATGAACTATAGGCTAATGTAAAACCGTATGAAATTTATAATAATATACACCCAAAAGTAAAAACGATGGTTATAATACAGTATTGTCAGATGACATGCATTTTCACTGAATCATAAGGCTAAAAACCTTCCCCAGTTTTGCCATCACATTAATCAACTAAAGCTTTGGTTCTTTAACTGATGGAGGACAATTTTAAATGAGTAAACTACTTATGTTCAATTCCTAAGGGCATTTTGATTTTGGCATTTAACCATATTGGAACAGGAAATGTTGACTTTCCTTCTACCAAACATTGAACATTGTCCTGCTATCCCTGCCCCCACTCTCTTAAAGAGATTGTGACATGCAAATTTGTTTACGCTTGATTGACTAATCTCTTAGCATGAAGGCAAAAGATCAATCAACTAAGAAAACCTCACAACATCATTAGGGCCGACAACTAGCAATTCCTTCTATTACCAGTGGTTCAAGTGTGGCTGAATGCCATTGCTCATGTAGCAAACATGGTAACCTGCATGCATCAGGCTCAAGGAAACAGGGGGGACCCAGAAGACCTCAGTGTGTATGGCCCCAAAATGATGATTCAGGGTGAAAAAGAAAGCTAGATGGAATGGCATGAAGCATCCTGGAAGCATACATAGCTGGCTCGCTGGCTACTTGGAACAGTGAACAGGAGCATTCTACACTGCAAAATTTTGTTTCTGCCACTTGTTAATATAGTTTATTAATCTGTGAATGCAGAATACCAAACTGTGCATGCTGGGCTTGGTTTTCTTTTACAAACTTTGTTTTCTTAAAAAAATAAAACCTCTTTTCATAGGCTTCCCTAACATTCCTTTTGACTAAATTATCTACTACTGTACATCTTAATCTCATTTCCCCCTATTTTTAAATCTCACCAAATGACTTTTGCAGTAACCATTGCAGAAAGCCAGCAGTAGCCAAGGTTAAGGTTGGACATTTAATACAAATAGTTTTAGTGATCAAAAAGACTCACTCTGACATGACATGCATGTTGGAGATTCACCAATCTACTCCAAAGCTGAGATCTGCAAGTTCTATATGCTCTCCAGGGATCACAAATTCACTTTACAGTGGTACCTCGGGTTAAGTACTTAATTTGTTTCGGAGGTCCGTTCTTAACCTGAAACTGTTCTTAACCTGAAGCACCACTTTAGCTAATGGGGCCTCCCGCTGCCGCCACGCGCCGGAGCATGATTTCTGTTCTCATCCTGAAGCAAAGTTCTTAACCCGAGGTACTATTTCTGGGTTAGCGGAGTCTGTAACCTGAAGCGTATGTGTCAGGGGTTCAGGAGCAGAGGCGAGGGCAAGGGAGGAAACAGAGAGCGAGGGGGAGGAGTCCGAAGAAAAGATGAGTGATGACGACGACCCGAGATCTCCGAGTCTTTCCAGTGAATCAGAAGATTCACAGAAAGGAGCACCAGTGGCCAGAGCAAGGGGGGAGCCAAGGGGGACACCCCAGGAAGAAGGGTCCAGAGGGGGTTCAGAGGGCAGCAGTTGGAAATCGGGGCCAGCGTCACCAACAGAGCGCAGTGGAGAGGAAGGGCGCCAGGTATCGAGCTCTGGCAGCTCGCAGCAGGGGGGAGGGCATGAGTCAGGAGTGGCCACACCTCCATCGGGGAGCGAAGAAACGGTCAAGCGGAAAGTGGGAGGTTGGGCGCGCGCGACAAGTTCAAATGCACAGGAAGGCGGCGCAGTAAGCAGCCCGGAAAGGGAGCCAGGTCCTAAAGCCCGACGCAAGGAGACAGAAGGGTCCGGGGGGTCAGCGTCAGAAGAGTCCAGGAAGGAAGAGACCACGGGGGGCAGAGGGACCCAGAGAAGAACGGTCAGGCGGAAAAGGTGGAGTAAGGCTAGGGTATTAAGTTGGTGTACAGGGGGCGGAGACTCAGACGGAGCTTCGCCGGTCTAGCTTATAAGACGTAGAGCTGCACGCGGCAGCTTGAGAATGGAAACTGTAACTCAATAAAGACTTTTATAAAGTGAACGCTGGCTAGCGTGATCCTCTGTGAGCTAGGATCTGGGAGCAGCTCTGACAGTATGTAACCCGAGGTACCACTATAGCTACTTTTTGTTTCCAGGCATGGATAGTGTGAATCTATTCAGTGTTGAGGGGAGTTTTATCAGCGTGGGAATTCCCCAACCCCCTTCTGAGTGGGGAAGGTGCAAATATTTGGGGCTTATTCTTGACTTTTTGTATGAGAAAATGAATGACTGTAATTTTTTCTGCCATTTATGGAGTTGGATTGGCAGAATCCAGATTGGAAGGGTTTGGAATAAGTAGGTTAATTTTGGAAGAACGATCATTTTGATCATGGCTAATCATCACTTGGGAAGACAGGCGAACTAATATCAGTGTACTGGAAGAAACAAAGATCACCAGTGTTGAAGCAATGATTCTTCAACATCAGCTTCGTTGGACTGGTCATGTTGGGTGGGTGCCTGATGATTGTCTTCCAAAGCAACTACTCTATTCTGAACTTTAAAATGGAAAGCGTAATGCTGGTGGTCAACAAAAGAGGTTTAAAGACTGTCTCAAGGCAGATCTAAAAAAATGTAGTATAAACACTGACAACTGGGAAACACTGGCCTGTGAGCGCTCCAGTTGGAGAACAGCCTTTACCAAAGGTGTCATGGGCTTTGAAGACACTCGAACTCAGGACGCAAGGGAGAAACGTGCTAAGAGGAAGGCACGCTTGGTAAATCCACACCGTGATCAGCTCCTGCCCAGAAACCAATGTCCCCACTGTGGAAGGACATGTGGATCCAGAACTGGCCTCCACAGTTACTTACGGACTCATTGTTAAAACCATGTTTATGGAAGACGATCTTACTCGGCTACAAGTGATTGCCGAAGAAGAAGAAGAAGTTGTTGATTGTGCATTTAGCTGAGGCTTGGGAGTAAATTTGTCTGAGGGTTTATAGTACGGAGGGACCGAAATTCATGCTAGTTAATACTGCTAGGAGGTATTTCCACTCTAAGCAATCAAAGACTTTGAGTATATCTAGGGACATAATTGTCAGTGGATTTTTAGTTATTTTGCTATGATTGATCAGATTCAGTAACTTCTTGATGAAATTCGTTATGTTTTAACCAGAGATGAAGCCAGCTTGGTCTGGGGCTATTAGTTTGTGTAGGAAGACTTTTAGGCAGTTTGTCAGGGTTTATGTGAATATTTTGTAGTCCTGATTTATCAGTGAGATTGGGCAATATGATTCTACTTTGAGGCTATCTTTGAATGGTTTTGGGATAGAGACTATTTTGGAGGAAGTCCAGGTTTTTGGGATGGGGACCCCTTTTAGGATGTTATTAAATGAGTGAGTCATGTAGGGCACCATATAGAAAATACTATACTGTACGGTGGTACCTTGGTTTTCAAACATCTTGACATAGATTATGAAATAAACTCTACCCAATGGACTACAATGTGTTCCAAACCTCCCTTTAAATCCATCTCAGCCAAAAGAAGGGAATTCACTTTGAAACTTATCTATCGATGGCATCTGACATAAAGGAAATTGGTGTCAATACATCCAGGAACCTTACCAAAATGCTGGAGAGGTTATACTTCTATAGGCGCATATCTCCACATGTGGTGGGAGTGTCCCAAAATCCAACCCTCTTGGACAGCCGCTTTCATAGAAAGTTATGTTCATAAAATAGAAGAACCATTGGAGCTGGGAGTGTTGTGCAGGGCCCCACAAATTGTACTTCTTGTCCAAACATCTGATGTTCAGGAGTCTGAAGAAAGAGAAGCATTTTAGGGAATGGTCATGATAAATGAGTGATGGAGAAGGGGAGCAGTTTTCAGAACAGTTAATAAAAGTATCAGCTCTTGTAGAAATGAGGAAAGAAATATGTAAATGAGATGTTGCCTAGGATGAATGCTCTTTTGTGGATGAATGGAATCTGCCCAGTATTTGAAACTCAGCTATATAAGCTAGGCTCTTAAACCAGTGTTACAGTCGCCAAAATGGAATGCTTAGTTGCCATTTTTGGGCCAGACAACTCAAAAGTCATATTTTTCAATGCGACTTTTTAGTTCCTGAAATTCATTCTGATTGTGCAGATAAAATATCATGGATACAATTCTATGAGATGTGTTGCTAGTATGTGAAAACAGTCAAGATCCAAGGATTCCCAGGCATGCACCTGTAGATGGTGGAGACATCAGGCACCATCCTGGTGCCTGGGCATCTTTACTTGCATGGCTGATAGCCAAGTGCAAAATACACCTGCCCCTGGTGAATTTCTAACACTGAATCTGCCTATAAACAGCAGGCACAGTGCCTTGGGAAGAATAATCTCTTTAGAGCCACCTTAGAGCCTCCAGCTCAGTGTTCTTCAACCTTGAGTCTAGTCCCCAGATGTTGTTGGACTACATCTCCCATCATCCTCAGCCACCTTAGACAGTTATCAAGGATGATGGGAGTTCTGGTCCAGCAACATCTGGGGACCCAAGGTTGATGAACACCACTGTAGGCTGATGGTAGTTGTGGTCCGAAACATCTGCTGGAGGGCACTTGATTGGTGAAGACTGCTTTAGAACAGATACATTCTAGTTTGATAATGATAATCCCCAACCTGTGATCCACTGAGAACTGTTTTTAATAAAAAACAAAGTTTTTTTTAAATAATAAGAGTAAATGTTGAGAAAATTTCTCCCTCCTTAAGACGCAGAAGGAAAAGCAGTGTAACTTTCAGTGTGATAATTCCTGCCTAACAGACCAAGGTTACAGAGGGACAAAACAGCAGAACATTGTGAGATGTAAGAAATGTAGTGTTCCTCTCCCCCCCCTTTTTTTTGAATTAGCCTTGTTGTGTTCGACATGGGATCTCTTGGTCTCCGCTGCCCTCCTACTGCAGTTCTCTGAAGATATGGTCCATAGGGAAGCAGTTCTTCCTGGCATTGCATCCCTGTAAAAAAAAAAAAAAGAGAGAGAGAGTGGTATGGGGGGAGAGAACATTGGCAGGAAAATGTCTGCAAGAAGGTTACAGAAAAGAATTTTCTCTGTGTAATCTCCTCTCTCCCAAGGCATTGCTATATATTGTGCTTCTGCGGTGAGTCAAACTCTCAAGTGTGGTTTTTCTTAATTGTCAGCATTGAAAAAATGCTAGAATGCAAATTTAACAATTTAAGGCCTAATTCTGGGCCTTAAAAGTCCATTGCAAAGAAGCCCACTTATTATTATTATTATTATTATTATTATTATTATTATTATTATTATATCCGTTTACCTTGCTGGAAGTATGTGGGGAATGAGAATACAAAAAGAGTGTACAGGAACTAAATTAGGGTTAATTAGGAGGCCTCCCAAATAGCTAGTGCTTCATCAGCAGCAGAACAGCATGTAAATAAATTTAATTCTCTTCCCCCACCAATTGAACTCTTCTCAAGCTTAATTACAGCAGCAACCTTCCCCCCCCCCCTTTCATTAGTGGGAGACAGTCATTATTAGCTCTGTCTGGAAAATTGTATTATGAGCAGTCCTGGTCCCCCACCTTTCCTGGGTGCCCTTTGAGGATGAGAGGACTCGAGGAACTTTCCATCAGATACTAGAGCCCAATTAAGGATCCTTGGAAGAAATATGAGAAGCAGGGAGCACCCAGGCAAATAAAAATGTTACTAATGAAAACTCTGGCGAGACTTTATTTAATTACTTAAGCTGCATCCCTTTTTGGTGTTTAGCCTCTCTCCGTTCCGTTACCATTAAAGAAAAGGCTGCGACTCTTGGACATAGTAATCTAGCTCGGTTCAAACAGTCATCTAATCCTCCAGGAACAGGGAACTTGTGGCCCTGTAGATGCTGAACTCCAACACACACCATCCATGACCACTGGACATGCTGTTTGGGGCTGATTGGAGTTGGAGTCCAATAACATTTGGAGTACCCACTGCTTCCCACATCTGGTCAGAATGATTGCCATGGCAGGCTTCAGATTCGTGCGCTGTCTTTCCCTCCTCCCCTCTGTCATATGTAAGAGGGGGAAATTTCTGCTTTCATTTTACAGCAAACCATAGTTTGGGATGGTTTATGGATGCGTGGAGCTGTGGTTTGTTTTAAGAGCATTTAGCTAAAATAAGCCAGGATCAAACAGTTGTCACATAACTCATCCAAGGATCATTCTGGTGTAGTTCCTCTTGTTTTCTTTCTGACCACAAACCTAAGCACCCAAGCAGAGTGACATGAGTATAAATGTTGGTTTAAATGAAGCGACAGCAGAAGGAGAAATTGCAGCACCAACCATCTCCTCTGCCAGGCCCCTAAGCAGAACTGAGCACCACAAATATGAACACCCCACCCCCTCTCAGCAGAGGAGGGCTAGATGTGTGTAGAACCCTTGGCCCTCCAGAAGTTGCTTAAACTCCCATCAGCCCCTGTAAAAATGACCGATGGTCAGGAATGATGGGAGTTGTAGTTCAGTAACATCTGGAGGGCCAAAAGCTCCCCATACCTAGGCTAGATGACAAAGAGGGAACAATACAACTGTCCATGCCCATTTTTGGACTTTATGTTTTGGGGTGGGAGTAGCCAAGCTGGTGGCCTCAAGATGTTGTTGGACTACACCTCACATCTCCCTTGACTATTAACCATGTTGGCTGGGACTGGAGATTGACAACATCTGGAGGGCCACAGGTTCCCCATGTCTGATGTAGAGTCAAATGGTTTCAAAGTTGTGTGTGTCACGTAGCATGTCCAATCATGGCGTGAACTCCCCTTGCCCCAAATGATAATTTTAGGTCGTTTAACCACAGGATCCAATTTTTTAGAAGCCAGCAGTAACTGAAACCAACAAAGATGCAGAATTTAATAAACTACTTGTGGAAGGTGTTCTTTTTCTTTTTCGTTTTTAAAGAGATATTGGTTTACTCCATGCAAGTTCACTGAGTTTACACGTTAACATCTCTTAAATGACTTTTAGGCAGATTCAGGTTTGACGTCAAGGTAATGATTTAAGCATAAGTTGACCCTTGATGAGGGAGCTGGAGTCTTAAGGTTTAATACATCCTTGCAATTTTCTGTTGCCTTTGGTGCCTTCCTCTGCCACACATAATTCTTCTGTAACAAGTGCCTTTTCAGAAGATGTATGCTGCTGACAGTTAATATAGAATTATTGCCCCTGAATGCATTTTTTTGTAATTACTTCCCAGAGATCTGTCTTTGTGTTTAGAAGACATTTCACACTTTAGTAGCATAAGTGTTTAGGGAGAGCATGAAGAGTAATTGCAAGCGGGCTCCTTTTGTGTGTATTTGCCTTTCTGTGGAAAATGACCCTAAGAAAATGTTAAAAGCTAATGAAAAGGTTGGTTTAGGAGCCATTGAGGAATGTGCTTGGCATGTTATACATGTTTGTATGATTTTAAGTTTTTAATAACGAATCTAAAAAAAAAGGGCAGTAAAGGCACAAAGAAAAACTACTTCCTAATTCTTAAGCAAGGGGAAAGAAAAGCTGATTAAAGATGACATGTTTCTGGTGATGAAAATAAAGAAACTTAATATGAGCACTCCTGTAGGAGATTCTGGCTATAATGGAAAATGAAATGACGCGCAGTTTGATCAGCGTGAAAAAATTAGCAGCATTCAATGACGGATTCTACTTACTTGTTAACTAAGTAGTACAAGTGGGACCAGCAACAAAATCACGTAGTGTGGAGATCGGCTGCTCAGAGTTCCTGCCAATCAACCTTGCCCCTTTCCAGGAGATTCCATTCCCTGCTCATTTTTCTGCCCCTGTCCCCCTTCCCACAGCCAGACAGTGTGCCTTGGCCACTGAGCATGCTTAATCCTCATTGGACTGTTCTGGGGACATTTTCGTTTTAATATGTTTTATTTATTTTCAAATTAGTTACAAAATCTACTGAACATTCCACCCCACCCCCCACCCTGACAGAACAGAACCTGAAGTTGTGATTCCGGAAGATGCCAAAAACCAGAACTTGTAACAGAAAATTCTGTAAAATATTTCAAGAAAATAATCTAAATTGCATCTGCCTGCTGGAGCTCTTACTTGATTGGTCAATTTTTTGGTCAGCGCTGTTGTCCATATTTTTTTGTTTCTACACAGCAATATGTAAATTTTCCAGACTTTTCCAGTTTGGCACTGTAAGCTCATCTGCTGCCATGAAAAGGAAGGCGATTTAGATACTTGTCATGGAGATTTGCTTGTTCTTCCTGAAAAAGTGTCACAGTGTACATCTTATCTTGCAACGTGGCTTAATTCTTCAAATATCCTTTCCCAAAATTGGACACTAGGTTTTTAGCCTAAGGAGCTTTCATATTTCTGTTACCTTCCAGGTAGAATAATAGAACTGTAGAGTTGGAAGGGACCCACGTAGTCCAACCCCCAGCAATTCAGGAATATGCAGCTGTCCCATATGGGGAATTGAACCTGCAACCTTAGTGTTATCAGCACCACTCTGTAACCAACTGAATTATGTCCAGGGTACTCTTGAATTAGGGGCTGTTACATTTATGTAAGGATCAGTGCTCAGAGAATTGAATTTGCAATTAGCATACAGGACCATAGCTTGATTGCAAGACTGGAAAGGTGAGGAAATGTTTTGTGTCTTCCCCCTCTCACACGGTGAAAATTGAAGCCACCCAGTCCCAGGTTCCACAGCATCTCCAGGTGGGGCTGGGAATGGCCCATGTCTGAAACGCTGTAGAGCTTCTGCCAGTCAATGTGTATTACCTACACGGGCTGGCAATGACTTTCCAGTGTTTAAGGCAGGAGATATTTCCACCCCTACCTGGAGATTAGGGATTGAACCTGGAACCTTCTGCATGCAAGGCAGTTTCTTTACCACTGAGCAATGGTCTGTGGTCTGATTTGTTTGCCATAGGACCATTTTCCTGCATGTATATATAGCAGAAGGCCACCTAAAAGGGCTCTGCATAGTAACTGTGTTTGTATTTTCCATCCTTTTCCCCATATATGCCACATGTATAGCACTGGGTGCTCCCTGTGCCATTGGCTTGTGTTAATATTGCTAAGCAGACCTACCCGGTAAAGGCTTGTTCACCCCTACCCTCCTTTCCTTCGCTGTGTTTGCTCTCCTCTTCCATCTGCCGTCAAAATCGGACAAATGACAGCTTGGAGAAGTTAGAATGGTCGCAGCGCTAGGAGGTCAGGAGGAGGTAACAATATACAATTTTCCGTGGTTCAAGGGTAGCCATATCCTACTGTTCTTCATTACAGTGCTGCAGTGAGATCAATTTTATTAAGTTGTAAGTCTTAGGAAGCCAACACCATTAACTACGTGCTGGACCAAATAATTTTTTCCCCCATGTTTGCGTATTGCAGTTGTGTTCCTTCCCTCCTCCCTTTATTGAGGGAGAGAGTGGGGAAAGAAGGATTTTATGCACAGAAGTCTTAAGAGCCATTTAATGCAAGATGGGTATAATTCCTGCATGGGAACGCTGCATGCACATCCCATGTGTGTGAGAGATGTCCCTGCTGCAGATTGAACTGCAGAGGTGGCATGATGAGTTGTTATTTGGATATATAGTTTATGCTGGGCTCTGTATTAGTAATTTGGGGAAAAGGCCACAGCCCAGTGGCAGAACATCCTCCTTTCACGAAGAAGGTCCTGAGTTGAATCCCCAATTGCATCTCTAGGTTAGGGCTGGAAGAGACCCATCTGGAATCTCAGAGACCTGCTGCCAGTCAGTGTAAACTTTACTAAGGTAGACAGGCCCATTGGTCTGATTTAGTAGAAGGCAGCTTCATATGTTCCTAATAGGTTTATATCCGAACATTAGTGATACTCAAAAGTCAACCCAGTTAAAGTAATGGACGTAGCCACTTACGTTCATTAATTTTAATTGATCATACCTCACTCCACTTACAGGCTCTATTGTAAGTGGCCACAAGAGAAGAGACACTTTTGGTGGTGGCACCCCAGTTATGGAATAGCCTTCTCAGTGTCTGCAGTCTTTTTATTGACTCAGCTTTAAAAACTCCATTTTAAAATAACCGTGGCCCCTTGTGACTTAATATGCTTTTAATCCACATGGTAAACTGGCTATGTCGTCTCTGTTATAAGGAAAGAGCAGAGTTTTATTTTGACTGTTGTTTGTTATTGTTTTTAGTGATTCTACAACATAAATTTAATATTGTCTCATTTGTAAGCTATTAAGGGAATCTTTACTGATGGACAGCCATGTAAATCTAATGAATAAGCAAAACATACAAACCCTCAAGGCAGGTAACATAACAAAATAAAAGCACACATCCTAATATAATATCATAATTTTAAACAGATATACTGTAATTACTTTTTTAAAAGAGAAAAGCAACAGGAAATCTGAAAAAATGACATAATTTCTATACACAGTGAAACCAAAAGAATAATTCATAACGTAAACCAAAGACCTGCCAAAATCAAATCTTCAGAGAATGGACAAACATTAATAAATAGGGGGCATGTTACATTTCCTGGGGAAGGGAGCTACATATTCTGGGTGCCACAGCCAAGAAGGCCTTTTTCCTTACACACGTGAACTGTACTTCTGCTGGTGGCAGGATGTACAAAAGGGGCAGTTCTTCCTAACCACAGTGGACAGACTGGTTTGTATAGAGCAGTGGGAGGCCAGTGTGGGGGCCCTTCAGATGTTGTGGTCTACAACTCCCATCAGCCTCAGTCAATGAGTCAGTGGCAAGGGATGATGGGAATTGTAGTCCTCCAGTCTCTTGAGATCACCATGATTGCTACCCCTAGTTTAGAGAGGAATGCCCCTTTTAGGTAGCCTGGCACTAAGTCTAAACCAGTTGCCTGGCTCTGCCCTGACTGTGTTGAAAGTCTTCCTGTTAACACCTTTTTGATCTCCAGGCCTATTGGGAAGGGGTCTTTGACATCTCACAGACCCGGTTTGGAGCGTCTGCCACCACACAAGCATTTCTAGTGATCCCCCTGTGGTGGTTGTGGGCGATTTTGAGCAGGCTTGCAGCCTAACTTTAAAATGAAAAAATATCAACGAGCTATCTCAGAGGGGTGCTTAAATACGAATTGCAAAATACTCTGAGTGCTTTAGAAATGAATAACAAAAATAGGTCCCTTGGATGAATTTTCACCCCAACTTTTTTTCAGGTCTTCGGCAGCGTTCGGCTGCTCGTACGTTTTCCATTAGTGGCTAGGGCAGATTTGGATGGCAGTTCTTTAAATTAAATTTATATACTTGGACTCTTTTTATAGGTTTCAGCCTTATAAAACCAGTGAGTTGGCATCCTGATTTATTAACTATCAGCTCTACAGGACACACAGGTTTTTAAGAGATTGAATTGGCGTTAATGTTCGTGATTTGCATTTGGAATGCGAAGACGCTCAAAAGGTGCACCCAGTAAATATGACAAAATGGAAAGTGATAATTGGAATGCAGTCTTGGAGGAAAATGCGGACTTAACTGTGGCTTATTATTGTCATTATAATACAAATAGTACTACAGAGCCATCTAGGTCTATGGCTTTCTTTCCCCCACTACTGTCTTATTTTTTTTACAAAAGTGAAAAAGGAGATCGTAAAAAACAAGCATAAGACTGTGAAAATGGCACTTTGCTTGAATCAACACGAGTTCAGATGTAGGTGGTTACTTGAAAAATGGAATTTCTTTCCAAATCCTGTGACCAGCACAAAGCTCAACAGCTAGATATTTTAATGGAAGGTTTCTGTGGCTAATGTGCTGGTATAGTGTAACAACTGCTGAATCTGAAAATGTGGTGTTGATTTAAACATTGAGAGATCTTATGATACACTGAAAGCTCATGCATTGATTTTTAATATTTCCATTTCTATCCAAAGGGTGTCACCCACTGTGATTACTCCCTAGAAAACTATACAGTGGATTTTTTTGTCCCCTATTAGTAGATTGATGCTAGCTTGCTCAGTGCGGTGAATTTGTGAAATTTTGGTTTTCAGGGGCTTGAGTTAAAAGGAACCCCACCAATAGCTGCAACACTGGGTTAGCAGTTTTGTGTGTGAAATAAATTGTATTTCTTGGCCGAGTTCCAGTTTATCAGTGTTGGTCAATGTTAACTGTCTTTCCAGCTTCAGAGATGGGAGCCATTGATCCATGA
Organism: Podarcis liolepis; assembly: GCF_965112155.1. NCBI lineage: Eukaryota > Metazoa > Chordata > Lepidosauria > Squamata > Lacertidae > Podarcis > Podarcis liolepis. The sequence continues at coordinate 36,197,660 of NC_139561.1, read as the reverse complement.
GTTGTTTTCTTAAAGGGATTATACAAATGGCAAACAATGTGCTAAAATCCTAACTTATAACTTGGAAATAATTCTCTCGACCATTAGCACCAGTTTAAGGATTTCCCATGTTGATTTTCTAGAGAGCTGAGGATTTGTTTTGTGGGGTCTACTATGTGTACATGAACAGCCAGCTTCTAGGCTTTTGAGGCATTTGGGGCCCCTTGATCTACAAACAAATAATTCTTCCAAGCTGTCTCCCAAATGCCTGGTGAGAATAATGGCATTATTAGGGTGACAGGCTTTTGATGGTCCCAGGTCCTCTACTGCTTTTCGAAGCCTTCCCAATCTGCAGATTTTTTTAAGGTTAAGAAAAATACAAGCAGTTTGACTGTTGAACATCCTTGTTTTGAAGTCATCACTGTTTTCTAAAAACCAGGAGTGAGATACCAATCAAATAAGCTCTTGCATGTTTTGTTGCCACCAACCTGGATGACTTTAAAAGAGAATTAGACAAATTCAAGGAGAATAGGACTATCAGTGGCCACCAGCCATGATGACTATGCTCTGCATCTACAGTTGGAGGCAGTGATGCTTCGAAATACCAGTTGATGGAAACAGAGGGAGGGCTCTTGTGCTCAGGTCCTGCTCACTGGTTTCCCACAGGCATCTGGTTGGCCATTTTGAGAACAGGATGCTGAACTAGATATACAATTGGCCTGATCCAGCAGACAGTTCTTATGTTACTCATGGTAGACAGGTCTAGGGCCAGAACTGTGGGGTGGGTTGAGCCAAAGGTAAGTGGGGATACCCCTTTTCTTACTGTTTCTGCCACTCCTGTTTTTCCTCTGCTTGTGCTGCCCCCATGAATTAGGCCAAGTGCAACATGAAATTTTACCCAAGGCTACCTGTTCCTGGTTTAAAAGCTGGGCTATACAGAAGCCAGGTTGAATTTACAGATTGATGCTTCTAGCTGCATGGATAGATGGCTGTACTCTGGGCCTGGGCCCAGCACTGCCTTTCTGCAGTTGATTGGATTATCCATTTGGTTCTTCTGCATGGAGGAACCAAATGGACAATCCATTTGGTTTGGGGAAGTACCATAGCTTAGTGGTGGAACAACCAATTTGCATGCAGAAGGTATCACCAGATTCAATCCTTGGCATCACCAGGTAGGGCTGGGAAGGACCCTTACCTTAAACCCTGGAGAGCTGCTACAAGTCAGTATAGGCAGTGCTGAGCTCAATGGATGAGTGGTCTGATTCAGTTTAATGCAGCTTCCTATGTTCCTACAGACAGGGTTTTAGCGATAGTGATGGAGATTTCAGATTCACAGCCGCGCCATAAGGCTGCAGCACCATGGGGAGAGCTTTTAGGTGGACATTTCTCCTTTTCATCTTAATCAGCCTGCAGGTATTCAGCAGTGTGGCTTTTCTTTGTCCTGTTTAGCAAGGTAGCTCTGGCTGTTTCAGAAAAGTGCCTTCGAATATACTTTGATTTCTCTCTTCATTTTACTGTTTAGTATTTGAGTGGTCATTATTTTCTGGCTGGCGGAGGGGAATTAAAGAGTTGAAAAATGGCATGTCAGCCTTATTATTAGGCAGTAATTAAACCTCGTCAATTTTCAGTGTAGTGTAGAAATAATAATGGTTGAAATAATATCGCTGACAATCAGCATTATTTTCTGTTAAGGGATGAAATAAGAAAGTAAAGCATGTGTTCTATTAGAACAAAAGCGAGGAAGGAATAAAAATTAAAATAAATAGCTACTAAAGACATCATTATGGTGTGCTACTTAGAGACCATTTAGATACACACACCCTGTCAATGTAATCCACCCCCACTATAGACCGTCTCAGGTGCTGCTATTGGCAGAGGGGGCCCTCTTCGTAGTTCCTCCACCCTAATAGGCTTGAAGTGGGGTGGCCTGGGAGATGGCATTTCCTGTGGCAGCTCCCACGTTGTGGAACTCCCTCCCACAGAGGTATATTTAGCACATTCACTATACAGCTCCCAGTGAATGCTGAAGGCACACCTCTTTGCCCCGGCTTTTGGCACTTGAAGTGCATATTTTTAGGACCCACCTTACTTTTTTGATTGTAAACTGTTCAAAACCACTTTTTTAAAACATTGTGTTTTAATATTGCAACCCGCCCTGGGACCTAAGGGTGAAGGGGTGAGTAGTAGCAGTAGCAGTAGTAGTAATAGTAATAATGATGATGATGTAATTACTGTATTTTCAATAAACTGAAAGTGTGAGAGGGATCGTAATGAAAGTGCCGTTATATGACTTGCTAACATAATCGAGTTGTTCCGTTTTTTGAAACTTCCATGCAATCCCAACTTACCGCAGCGTCTGTTCTTGCTGGCAGGAGGTCTTGGAGGGGAACTGGAGAATGATACGAGGGACAGCCGGGCCTTGGAAGAGAGGAACAGCATTACAAGCCAGGAAGAGAGAAATGAGGAAGATGAAGACATGGAGGACGAGTCAATTTACACCTGCGATAACTGTCAGCAGGACTTCGATTCGCTGGCAGACCTGACCGAACACAGGGCACACAACTGTCCTGGAGGTAATGTTAAACTAGCTTTACAATTCTGACAGGTGGTTAGCTGGGTAATTGGACATAGCAACAGCTTGAGGCCTCAAGTGAGATTAAAGAATTAATAATGTAATTTTACAGTTAATGTAATTTTATTGTGGTGCCTTGGGTAGTCTTTGTTCACTTCTTCTTAATAAAATTAAAATAAAAAAGCAACTTTGCTTTTCCAGTTGCAATTCTGACAGTAATTATATTAGATTATTAAAGGGGAAAAAACCCTTAGTGTTGTTTTATCTTTTTTTATATAAGCAATAAAACTTCTAGACAGTTTGCCTGTGAAACTCCCTCACCTCCTCACTCCCTTCCCACAATTCTGCGTTAATTCAGTGGAATTATTTTAAGTGTTCAAAACGCTGGGGATAGATCCAGAGTGTTTTGAGCCACTCAAGTGAGTGCAATTATTTCTGAAGCAAGGCGTTGTTGGGAATAGGTGGTCAGGCCTTGAGAAAAGAATGGAAAAGCATGCTGGGCATTTAGTTTCCAGGAGCCTGGAAACTTTGGGGCTGCCATCTAGGAATTTAAAATAAGATTCACAGAAGTTGTGGAGAGGTTGTCAGCAAACTTCTGTTTGCGAGACCTTGAACGCCAGGACGCTTGGGACTCACTGTAGTTCAGATATCAGCCCTTTCGAATCTGTTGCAACCCGGAATACCTGGGAAGGGTTGTAGCTTAGTGGTAGAGCATCTCAGAAGGTCCGAGACCCAATCCCCAGCATCTCCAGTTGGAGCCCCCATGTGAAATCCTGGAGAGCTGCTGCCAGTGTTGAGCTCAGTGGACCAATGGTTTGACTTGGTATGAGGTAGCTTCCTAGTTTCCTCTCAGAAGCGGAGACAGTTGACTTGGAAATGTTGACATGGCTCCATAGCCTTGCCATTGCCACCAGCGGTCCTGAATCACCTGGGTGAAGAGTTTCTGGACTGCACTCTGGTGCCTTGAGTGTAACAGTGTCAGGGCACAGTGATTTGCTGGCTGAGGGCTAGCAAACTGAATTCTGGATGTCCTGTGGAAGAGTGGTTGAGGATATAGATCAGTTACTTGCTCTGGAGTTGGTTGTGCTCTCTCGGAAATGCTCCTTGTCCTTGGGGCCCCAAGTGGCCTTGGTGGCTTTCTACTGTTTCTGCTGGTATGTCAGCTACAGCTGTTCTTGCATAGGGATAGCTTGGCTATGCTGGTCCATACATTGTTAGCCTCAGGACTGAGTTATTGCAGTGCACTCTATATAGGCCTGCCCTTATACTTGTTCCAGAAATATATGGATTGTGGCTGTTGCTGAGGGAACTGCATTGTCTGCTGAGATGCAAGTTAGCCAGGTTTAAGGTTTTGTGGTTAGTAAGTACAGTGGTACCTCGGGTTACATACGCTTCAGGTTACATATGCTTCAGGTTACAGACTCCGCTAACCCAGAAATATTACCTCAGGTTAAGAATTTTGCTTCAGGAAGAAAACAAAAATTGTGCTCCAGCAGCATGGCAGCAGCAGGAGGCCCCATTAGCTAAAGTGGTGCTTCAGGTTAAGAACAGTTTCAGGTTAAGAATGGACCTCCGGAACGAATTAAGTACTTAACCCGAGGTACCACTGTATACAATGACTTAAACAACTTATCAACCAGGACATTGCATTATTTATTATATCGCTGCCTGATCACTAGGGTTATCTGTGTGGTACTGCATGCGCTGGAGGGTCACTCTGCAACTGTTTAAAGTAGAGCCTTTAGTGCAGAGACGCCTGCAGACCAGCGCCAACAATCTGTACTCTATGGTGCATGTGGAAAGCATTTTTATTTCAGCAGGCCTTCCAAGAAGGAAGAGCATATTCACTGATAGGAATAGGTTCACAGTACTTTATGAAAAAGATTTTCAGCTGTGGGAAGATTAGAAGCTTCTGTTTTTGTTTAACCACAGTTTAGTGTGGCATCCAAACCCTAAATGGTGGTTAATCTTCACTAAGGTTAGTTGGAACAAGCCACCACCAGGGGGTGGTGCTAAAAGAATAAGCTTGAAAATCCGTCAAAGGGATTGCCATTTCAGGGTAGGTATTTGTAAAAGGAGGTGCCAAATAGAAGTTTTTGAAGCAAATATGCTGTGTAAAGCCTGATAGTATTCCTCCCCTCCACCTACAGAATCTGGCCGGCCTTTCTCTCTCTCTCTCTCTCTCTCTCTCTCTCTCTCTCTCTCTCTCTCTCTGTATGTATGTATGCTGTGGCTGTGTGTCTGTTTATTCCAACATGGCCCTCTCCGTTTTGTAAATGTGTTTGACAATAGGCAGTTTCTTTCGGGAGCTGTAAAGTAGTCCTTGTTCATGACGGGAGGCGTGTAGCTGCTGGCTCACTCACCCTTGATTAGGTGATGGTTGGGTTCATAGTGCTGGGAAGCATCTTGCCTTCTGGAGATGCAAGCAGAGGTGCACCAGCTGCTGCAGGAATACTTTGTACACATTAAGGAAAAGAACACATAAATGTTTTAGCACTCTGCCTCACTTGCCTATGCATGTGTTATGTCTGGGTAGAGCAGGCTCTACATAAAAACAAACAAACGGCAACTCTCAAACCCAGGTACAGTCTTAACTTCTTGCACATGGATTGGAAAATGGGTTGACAAGTTGTGTGTCTTAATTAGTGGCAATTTTAAGATTGGAAGATGGACCCACCCACCTTTACACACACACACACACACACACACACACACTCATTTTACAGCTTTGTTACATAATCAAAGTCAACAAAACCCAAGAACTACAACTCCCCACTCTTGTAATAATATGAGTTCCTCTGCAATAATGGCAGAGATTTCTATAAATAGAAAAATAGGTATTTAAACAAAATCCATTAAAATAAAGGAGGAGAAAATCAGCAGCAGAGTATCTGAAATTGAAAAAACAGTGCACAGATACAAAATCTTCTCTCTAACCAAAGGTAGCACTTGATCTTGGCTTCTTCACACAAAATGAACCTGCCTGTTCTTAGGGATCATTTGGGAAGCCCTTCTCTGAGCTCCTCCTCCTCCTGAGGTTAGAAGAGAGCGCCCAGAGAAGGGGGAAAGTTCTATGGCTCAGATGTGGCTCATCTGTTTTGCACACTGAAGGTCTAAGGTTTGATCTCTGCATCACCATTTGTAAGGTTCAGATAGCAAGTGATTGGAAAATCCCCTTCCAGAAACCCTAGAGAGCTGCTGCCAGCCAGAGCGGACAGTACTGGGCTAGAATGACAGCCTTACTTTAATAAGGCAGTTCTCTATCTTCCTATGTAACAGACCTTGTCCATGATGGTGCTCTGCCTTTCAAGTGCCCTCCATAGGTAATATTTTACCAGCTACAACCATTGTTAGGCTCTTGGTCAATCCAATTTTATTTGCCTAGGCATTTGAATTTTATTTGCCCAGGCATACCCTTACACAGTTAGAGTATTAGATACTGTGTTGATCTGTTTCATTTGCGGCTATGTTTTTGTTTTTAGTTTCCAGTCCTCTCATCACTGGTGTATGTCTTGTGGTTGATATCTATTACTCTACATTTTTGTGGCTTGTAAGCTGATTTGAAGAATCAAGTTTGTGATAAAGCAGGATACTGAAATATAAATCAACCCCAGAGGCAACAAGATAACGTGTGATAAAAGTGGTGACACGTTACACAAGTGGCTCTATGTGTTGGGCCACAGGGGCTCCCCCCCCCAAAGAGGAGACTTTGGCATGAATGGTTATGCCCCCCTGTGCGCTCATGTTTCATGCTTCTTATGTGGAGAAGGGCACATGCCCATACTTTCCCCACCACATCATGAGGATTTGAAGCCAACGTGTGAACCAGTTCCAAGTGTTCACAGCAAAAAGGGAGCAAGAGCTTTGGTACTGGAAGATCAAGAAACTTGAATAAAAGTCATATATCTGAATTTCGGACACTATCTGTCTTATTTGCAGGTTCTTGTCTGACAGAGTTGAGTTTATAATGCTTAGTATTTGAGTTAGCATTCCATATTTCTATTTGATGCTGTTAAGCGTCTTGCATGGCTTCAGATCAATACTGGTATTTATTTGGGCTGATAATGTTGCATTTGCAGCTGATATAATATAACTAATGACTTCCTCAGGGATGCGGAAGTTTAGAAGACCCTGCAGCTTGGGAGCTGTGCAGGAACATAGGCAATAGCTCCCAAAGAATAGGATACACCATCTATTTCAGTGGAATCCCTTAGAAATTCATTATAGTGCAAGAACGTTAAAATATGTGTTGAAATCAGTTGCTTTGCCCTGGCATAAAGTTCGCAGCTGTTTTAGCCTAACCCTTTTGAGCTCCTTGTAACTCTCCTTCATTCTGGCCTAAACCTCTGTTGGAAACTTTGACATCTCTCTCCATCTTAAATTGGTTCTGTTCAGAAATGGGGCCCACACAACCAATCTAGTTTTTTCAGGTCTTACTGTGAAACTCTTAGCCTTATGGTGCATAATGTTAATATGTGATTGTGGTACATAGAGGTTGTGCTGGAGGTAGCACCCAAGCAATTAAGTTCATAAAAGTGATTAGGCCATAAGAAGTTTTACTAGCCCACATGGCCGTACATATTTATGTTGTTCATTTGCTCCACATTCATAGCTTAAATAGGGGATTAAATAGAGGAAGGGAGAATTAATTGTTTAGCTCAAATTTAATCGCTTCCTCTGCACTTCCTCCAGGTTCTGGTCCATGGGGTCACGAAGAGTCGGACACGACTAAACGTCTAAGCAAAAAAAGGGACCCCTGACCATTAGGTCCAGTCGTGACCGACTCTGGGGTTGCGGCGCTCATCTCGCTTTATTGGCCGAGGGAGCCGGCGTACAGCTTCCGGGTCATGTGGCCAGCATGACTAAGCTGCTACTGGTGAACCAGAGCAGCGCACGGAAATGCCGTTTACCTTCCTGCCGGAGCAGTACCTATTTATCTACTTGTACTTTGTCGTGCTTTCAAACTGCTAGGTTGGCAGGAGCAGGGACCAAGCAACGGAAACTCACCCCGTCACGGGGATTCGGATCGCTGACCTCCTGATCAGCAAGCCCTAGGCTCCGTGGTTTAACTCACAGTGCCACCTGCGTCCCTCCTCCAGGTTACCATTATAATATTGTGTAATGCTTGTATTGTGTGTCCTGGGCACACTCAGCCAAGGAAGGCACATGTGTGATGGTTCATTATTTATTGACAAAAGCACACACTTACAACAACGCCCAAGGTGCTCAGGTGCTCTGGATACACACACACACTTCTAGGCAGTTGTCCCCAGGTCTGTGCCTTGCTGAGCAGTTACAGCAACAGTGGGACCTCGCCTTTCTCCCACTTATGTACCCTCATCTGATGGGGTGTGTGTGCACAACCTGAGGCTTCTCCTAAATGGAAGTCAGCACTGCTCTTTCCTCTCCAAGCCCCTCCTGGTTCTAGGAGACAGCAGGGCGGGAGATAGTGGGGATTTGACTGACCTGTCCCTCACTTGAACAGGCTCTCCTTCCGACACGTCCCTTGCACCCATCTCCATTTCTGATGGCTCTGACCATTATTCTTCTTCCCCCGGCGCCGCCAATCCCCATAAATCACTGGCTCCCTCTTCTGGGTCAAATCCCTGGATCTTAAAAATAAAATAAAATTTATGTTTTTTAAAGCTTAATGTTTCAAAAATCTCCTACAAGGAAAAAACCAAGAACAAAAGCTCAGCCTAAAACAAAACAGCAAAGTTAAAAACCCATAGGAAAAAAAAATGGAAAAGTGGAAGATTCAAACACATAAAATAGGGTTGAATCTTACGGGTCAGGGAAAGCCTGGGCAAAATTAAACATATGCCATAGGTTAGGTTATATACCACTGTGAGAGTAGCTATAGTAATTTCTACCCCAAACGAAAATACCTACCCCAAAGAAAAACGCCTGGGCATTTACAGTGGTACTTTGGGTTACAAACGCTTCGGGTTACAAACACTTCTAGTTACAAACTCCACTAACCCGGAAGTAGTACCTCGGGTTGAGAACTTTGCCCCAGGATGAGAATGGAAATCACATGGCGTCAGCAGGAGGCCCCATTAGCGAAAGCGCGCCTCAGGTTAAGAACGGTTTCGGATTAAGAACGGACCTCCAGAACGAATTAAGTTAGTAACCCGAGGTACCACTGTACTATCAAAATCTCCAGTTTTTCCAAAACCACCCCACTCCTTTTACTAGATACTTTGTCTCCCTTTCTGCAATCTCAGCTTGTAATTGTATCCATGCAAAAGATAGTTGGAAGGCAACTTCGTTGCTTTAGATAGTTTATTTAAATATACAAGTTATTTGTGTATACTTGTTCTTTGTGCTGCTTAGTCCAGGAAAACTACTTCCCCCTATTTCATACTCTTGATCATTAAAAGGGGGTTGAAGTCCCCATATAGGAACCACCCCTTATTATGAAAGGGTAGGCAGAATTTACTCATTGACCTCCTTTCTTGTGAGATCAAATAGTGACTTAATTTGGACTGGTGGTGCTGTGGGTTAAACCACAGAGCCTAGGACTTGCTGATTGGAAGGTCGGCGGTTCGAATCCCCGCGGCGGGGTGAGCTCCCGTTGCTTGGTCCCTGCTCCTGCCAACCTAGCAGTTCGAAAGCACGAAGTGCAAGTAGGTACCGCTCCAGCGGGAAGGTAAACGGCGATTCCGTGCGCTGCTCTGGTTCGCCAGAAGCGGCTTAGTCATGCTGGCCACATGACCCGGAAGCTGTTTGCCGGCTCCCTTGGCCAATAAAGCTAGATGAGTGCTGCAACCCCAGAGTCGGTCACGACTGGACCTAATAGTCAGGGGTCCCTTTACCTTTACCTAACATTTTCTCAAGCTGAGATATACACCAGCATCATGTAACCCCTTCACCCCTCTCTTTGTGTATGAATAGGGAATTGAGCCAGGAAGGTGCGGTTAACCCTAGCTTCCAGTTGTGCCTGGACCAGGAATGTATAGTTAATGACTTCTATGTGGCTTCATATTCTGGATTGTTTGTAAGCTATTAACCATAGTTTCTAGGTTTGGGAGGTAAAGGGAAGCTATGGTAAACCAAGGTACAGGAGTTGTGTGTGGATGCAGGAAGCCCGTATGTGTTTTGTCATCTGACCATGACTGGACCATGGCCAATGCCCAAATTGTGGTTTAAGATTTATTTATTTACGTAATATTTTTATTTCCACCTTTTCCTCAAGTTGGGATTCATGGTAGTTTCCAACATTTAAAAACATTATAAAATGCAAAGTAATGAAAATAAACTAGTTAAAAACAATAATTAAAATACATGAAAACAACATGTTTAGAACCAGTAATTAAGATCAGTGGCGTAGCGTGGGTTGTCAGCACCCGGGGCAAGGCAAGTAATTTGCGCCCCCTAACCCGTGGATTTGCGCCCCCTAACCCGTGGATTTGCGCCCCCTAACCCTAACCCCCAGATGTTGCGCCCGGTGCGGCCGGCCCCCCCCTGCACCCCCACGCTACGCCACTGATTAAGATACAGTCCCCCCCCCAACAGCAGCCCAGCGATCAGCATCATCTGCTCTTTAGTATTCAAAGCCCTCTTTGAACAGGAAGATCTTAGCCTATTGGCAGAAGGAGAACAAAGAGGGAGCCAATCTGATCTCTCTTGGGAGTGAATTCCACAGTATATAGGAGCAGCCACAGAAAAGGCTCTCTCTTTCATCAGCTCCAATTGTGGCACCAAGAGAAAGGTTCTTACCCAAGGACCAGGGCAGGTTCGCAAAGGGAGATAAAATCTTTCAGGTAGTTCTGATTACTGACTATAATGCAGGTTGCTGTATCAGACATAATGGGCAACTGTACCTCAAGCTAATCAGAACTGGTGCATTAGCACCAATTTGAAGCTCCATCCTCTTTAAAATAAACAAGTTTGAGCAGTAGTTCAGACAGGCTAGAAAATGTAAATTTGTTATATTTCACATTCAAAAATAATGCACCATATTGCTCGCTCTATAAGATGTACTTTCCCCCCTCCAAAAATTAAGGGGAAATGTGTGTGTGTCTTATGGAGTGAATGCTGGCTCCATGGCTTCAGCGATAGCAACGCAAAGCCTCCGAAGTGCAGTGGGAGCGCTCCCGCCATGTTCCGGAGGCTTCACGTTGCTGTCGCTGAAGCCTGGAGAGCGAGAGGGGTCGGTGTGCACAGATCCCTCTTGCTCTCCTGGCTTTGCTTCGCTGGAGAGGCGTTGCGCAGCTTTCCCTCTTTGCACAGCGCCTCTTCAACGAAGCGGGAGGAGAAATAGAAGGGGCTCCGTTTCTCCTGCCACTTCGCTGAAGGGGCGCTGTGCAGAGAGGGAGAGATTTTTCCCCCCTTGTTCTCCCCCTCTAAAACAAGGTGCGTCCTATGGTCGGGTGCGTCCTATAGAGCAAAAAATACAGTAATTTCATTGCACTTGCTGTTGTTGCCATTGCTGTATGTCACTAGTTTTATATGCCCTGTTTGATGCTGACTTGTATTTTGTTGTCTATAACAAACCTTTGGCTTAGCAAAATATGTGCAAGGGCTTTCCCCCACCTCCCAGAGTGGAAGACTGGGACAGGCTTTTAGCCTGTTTTATTTATTAAATGATAGGAAGAAGATAGTGTTCCCTCAATTCCAGATCAGATTTCTTTTGCTTCTTCTATCCACACCTATTTTCCCACCCACTGGGGAAGGGTGGCGGCTTGTAAATTTCTGCCTCTCTGGTTTCTCAGCTTGAGGATGGAGCACATTAGCACATCAATGAACTGGACGATATGAGGTTACAACTGGGGTCCCTGAGCATTTCATGAGGTCCTCTTCTGTTGTTGAGAACTTTACAGGTTGTCTGTTTCAAGCAGCAGCTGAGCTCATTGTGGAAATCGCCAGTGTGGCGGCGGCTGGTGCTTCTAAACTGCTGCATGGTAGATTTGATTATAACTAAAAGATTATTTCGGTAGTTAATCATAAAATGCATCGTTGCCTGATCACCAGGGTTTGTTTTCAGCATGGAATATGTGTGCACATATATGTGAAATTTTAAAGGTTCCTGTATGCGCAGATTAAAAGAGTGGAAGTTGTCTTGCTACAGTACATACATAATGTTAATACAGCTGTTAGTCTATATAGGTAAAGGTACCCCTGCCCGTACAGGCCAGTCTTGCCAGACTCTAGGGTTGTGCGCTCATCTCACTCTATAGGCTGGGAGCCAGCGCTGTCCGGAGACACTTCCGGGTCACGTGGCCAGCGTGACAAGCTGCATCTGGCGAGCCAGCGCAGCACACAGAACGCCGTTTACCTTCCCGCTGGTAAGTGGCCCCTATTTATCTACTTGCACCCGGAGGTGCTTTCGAACTGCTAGGTTGGCAGGTGCTGGGACCGAACGACGGGAGTGCACCCCGCCGCGGGGTTTCAAACTGCCGACCATGCGATCGGCAAGTCCTAGGCGCTGAGGTTTTACCCACAGCGCCACCCGCGTCCCACATTGGTCTATCTAGAGGCCTATAAATATATTAAGTGGTGCAATTTAGCGGCATTCGACAATCAGAAAGTAGGGAGGCCACTACTAACAGCTTTTGAATGTTTTGTTCAGAGGGAAAGGCCATTGGCTCCCTGATACAGCATCTGCTTTGTGTACAGAAAGTTTCAGGTTTAACCCCTAGCATCTCCAGGTAGGGCTGGGAGAGACACCTGCCTAGAACCCTGGGAATCTGCTGCCAATCAGTGCAGACATTACTGAGCTAGCAGTGTTTGAAATTAGCCAGGCACCAAGCATATTTTGCACCTGGCTATTGACCACTTGTGACCAAGTAAAGATGTCTGGGTGCCAGGATCTCCACCATCTGGAAGTGCATGCCTGGGGATCATTGGATATTGACTGTTTTCACACACTAATGCCCCATCCTGTAGAATTCTATCAGTTATATTTTATCTGCATAATTGGAATGAATTTCAGAAAGCAAAATACTTTTTCTGTGCAGCCTGAACAGGACCAGTCACCATTAAGAAAAAGAGATCAGAATAGGCCAATATATATGTGGACTGTCCCTGGATCAAGTGACTTTTCTTCTTTAGGTTCTTAAAATTCTTAACCTAGTTCAAGGTTGTCATCTGAACTAGCCAAATGTGCAACTATCAATCACAGTCAGTCCATCATTGCAAAATAAGACTTTAGAGCTGTCTTGCCCCAAAATGGCAACTAGACATTCTGTTTTGGTGACTGTAACTTTGGTTTAAGGAGCCATTTGGAGCCTAGGTTATATATCTGAGTTTCTAACACTTTGAGCTAGATAGACCAATATATTGACTTGGTGCGAAGCTGTTTCCTGTGTCTATACTTAATTGCATGCTTATTTTGCCCTTCCTCTGATGAGTTTGGGGGTGGGCTGTATGTAATCTACTGCCCATCCCACCTCCTTTTTTTGTTCATCACAGCAACCTATGGGGTAGGTCAGGCACAGAAATTGTCATCCAGTGAGCTTCCTGGCTGAGAGTGCAGTCCTAACCATGCCTACTCAGAAGTAATTCCTGTTGTATTCAGTTGGACTTACTCCCAGTTAGGTAGGGCTAGGATTGCAACCAGAGAGAGGATTTGAACCCAGAGTCTTCCCAGTCTGGTTCCACACGCTGCCATCGATAGCCCTAGCATCTATGGCATTTCTATTCAGTTTAGAGCTAGCTAAAGTCAGTGGTCATCACTGCACCTTTTGTTCCTGAATCCCAGAAGTTGGTTTATACGTTGTGCGGAGCAATACTTCCTTTGTTTGTCCTGTACCACTGGGATCTTGCCTTGCGCAAGGCGCACTGAAGCAGATCTGTGTTCCTGCGCGACTCTCAGGATGAAGTTCCCGGTGGATTGCAGCCTTAGTTTATACAGCTGTAGCTGTAATGACCTGCTGGTTCTGCTTTATTTTTCTTTGGCTGGGAGAGAGTGCTGTTTTATTTGACAGAATCAAGTCCCTCCCCCTTAACCTGGCTGAGGTTTTTGCTCTTTTCTTTTTTTAAAAAAAGAACCCCCCCTTTTGCAGCAATGCAATCATTTCCCTCTTTTACAGTGATCTTTGCAGAGTGTATTAAATTTTACAGCTTAGTAATACTATCCCAAAGTTTGAGGAGAATCCTGCCTTACATTAAGCCAATACTGAAGGAAAGTTCAGATGATCTCCCTCCCCCCCCACGTTGAAAGAATGTGTGAAAGGGCAACAAGGGATAAAACTGTCCCTGCATGTTGTTGTTGTTGTTGTTGTTACCTGTCCTTTACCCTAAGGTCCCAGGATGAGGTTAGAACATTAAAACACAATATTAAAAACCATTTAAAACAACTTACAAAAATAAACTGTGTCCTAAAAATAGAATTGTAGAGTTGGAAGGGACCACAAGGATCATCCAGTCCCAACGACGTGTAATGCAAGAATCTTTTGCCCAATGTGGAGCTTGCACCCACGACCCCAGATTCTCATGCTCTACCAACTGAGCTACCCAGCTGAAAGGCGCCCTGTGGAACGCCCTCCCACCAGATGTCAAAGAGAACAACAAGTACCAGACTTTTAGAAGGCATCTGAAGGCAGCCCTGTTTAGGGAAGCCTTTAATACTACAGATGCATCTGGTGGACTTGCCTCTGCGGCTGTCCCTGCGTGCAGTTCTGCTTCTGACTCCTCACTCTCATCCCCTGGAGAAGGGGAATCTGATCCCAGAGATATGACAGTCGGGTGCCAGGCACTGGGGTGTGTGTGTGCTTCACATGCTCAGTGAATGTACTGAGGGAAGAGTAAGAGACCGAGCAATGCATGTAGGTCCCTTTTACGCTACTGCCAAATGCTGGACATGTTGAGGAATAGGCCAGCAGGAGTGATCTTGCTCTCTCCACGTGTACACATTGTGGGGTGGGATTGTGTGCATATTCCTCAAGCGTGCCATAATCAAGTGTCAGCATGTGCAGATTCAGACCAGACCAGTGGTGTGGGCCTTCAGAAGATGTTTGCTTGTTTTTTGATCTGCATGGAGAACTTGCTAGGCCAAGACCTTTCTCTGGTTTAAAATCTCCTGATGAATAGCTGAAGAGAAATAATGGGATTCAATAGTAGAGAGTTAACGGAATTCCAGGAACAGTGCCGTTATGCTTGATGATTAAGCACTTTGGTCTTGGCGCTCTCAGTCGATCTGAAAACAATATACGTTCTGATTATTTTGTTTCCCCTCCATTATTGAGAGGACAGAAGTTCCGTCGCCTAATGGACTCCTGAAAAGCTGGTGGTGTGTGTGTGTGTGTGTGTGTGTATCAAGGGCATTTGCGCATCTTTGTCGCTAAGTGCCCAAGAAGTTTTCCGGAGTCGGCAAGTACCAGAGAGAGACTGAACATCCGCTTCATGTATGCTTGGCAGCTTTACCTTTATTCTAGGATGTAAGTCATTGTCATATTAGAATCACAGAATTGTAGAGTTGGAAGGGACTCAAAGGGTCATCTAGTCCAACCCCCTCAACATATGGCATCCTTGGATATCTGCTAAGGGCCTAGCACCCCAGAGTTGTCTCTTGAGTGGGGCCAGCCTGTTGACCTAGGACGTTTAGCCTGAAATTACTAAGTGGCAATTGCAGGAAGTTAGGAAGTCAATATTTTGTAGCTTTCACCATTGCCCATAATGATGCTACATTGGGGCATTGTGGAAATGTCAAAATGGTGGATAACTTGCAGTCACCTACCACACTGACAGTAAATCCACTGGGTGGGTGGAGACCCAAGCCTTTGGTCTTTTCTGACCTTGCACCTGCTTTATTCTGAACTTGTGATGGATTTTAACCGAAAGCCACTTTGGGTCATAGAATAACTGTAGAGTTGGAAGGTCCACCAAGGGCCATCTAGTCCAAAACCCTGCAATGCAGGAACCACAGCTAAAGAATCCCCTTGTTTTAAAACCTCAAATGAAGGAGGTTTTGAAATGAAATGAAGGTTTGCCCCCTTCAGTGGCTGTCCGTTCCACTTTTGAACAGCTTTTGCCACCAGAAAGTTCTTCCTAATGTTTAGTCAGAATCTTCTTTCTTGCAATTTGAATCCATTAGTTTGGATCCTGCCCTCTGGAGCAGCAGAAAACAATCTTGCTCCATTTCCTTTTTATTTTTGAGGGTTTTTTTTTTCAGTTTTACAGTCTCCTCTTCTTTATATACAATAAATCTATTCGACTTCCCGCCCAGTGTTTCATGACAGTTCTTTATACATCTTGTTTAGCTGCATATACATTTGATCCTTCACCCCATTTTCCACACTCTCTTATCTTTCATATTGTCAAGTGTTGGTCATAGAATACCCCCTACCTGGAATTTATATTTAAGGTCTTGTTTTTGTAAATATTCCCCTAAGTACTCCCACTCACTCCTCGTCAATTTGTCATCTCGGTTTCTTATTTTGGGTGTCATACTGGCAAGCTCTGCGTATTCAGTTAGTTTGTATACCCATTGTTCTTTCAAGCTTGCTCCATTTCCTATGTGACAGCCCTTTAGATCAGTGTTTCCCAACCTTTTTCGGGCAAAGGCACACTTGTTTGATGAAAAAAATCTCAAGGCACACCACCATTACAGCCCCGTGACGTCAGCGCGCAGCGTCACGCCGGGAGGGACGCACGAAAGTGTAAGTTTCGATTTTTCCCCTCCCCCTTGCCGGGGAACCTCCAAGCTTTGGGGGTGGGGAGGCAGCAAAGCGAGGGACTGAGGGACTCCTCCAACGACAAGGGTTGGGGAAGAAGAGAAAGGGCTATTCCGCTCCAGTCATGGGAGGGGAATATGTACTGGCCCAACTGGTGTGCGGTCTTCGGAAAGCGGGGTGCGGGAAGGAAGCCTAGGCTCGGGGTCCACCGACCTCGGCGGAGAAAGGCAACAACCGAAGCCTCCTGACGGTTTTGGGGGAGACGTTCAGAGCTTCCCTGGGAGTTTCTCAGCCTGCCTTTCGGAGGAAGAGGCGGAGGGGGCCTGGGGATGGCGGTGGCCTCGGCCTCGCCCTCCCTCCGTCCCTCTACCTTTGTAGTGGATGCGCAGGTTGTTCTGCGAGAGGCCGATGTAGCTGAATTTGTCCTTCGGGCTCCAGGAGCGCGGCAGCGGCGTCTCCTGCTCGTCCACTGCCGGGTAGAGCCGCTTGAGGCGCCGCTTGAGCTCCTTCTCCTGCTCGTTCAGGAGAACTCGCGCGAAGGCGAGCAGGGGGGTTGGAAACAGACGGAGCCGATGACGAGCCGGCGCGTGCGTGCAGCGGCTGGCCTCGTAGGGAGCCGGGGGGCGGGGCTTCCTTTCTGAAGGAGCTGAGGGTGGGGGTCCTCCGGCGCCTTCGGCAAAACGGCGCTGGCCCAGAGCGCTTCTAGGAGGCTGCCTTTGTGCACGACGTAAAGCCCTCTTTCCCTCCCTCCAGCCCCGTGTCACCTGTGGAAAAGGGGGCTGGATCCAGTGACGCAACTCGGAAAACTGTTAGGGAAGCCAGAGCAGGAAAGTGAGTGGGGGGCGGCGTCGCCGCTTTAACCCACGTTTCCTTTTTGAAAGAGAAACTTAAGTCAGTGTTTCCCAACCTTTTTTGGACTCGCCCGCCTCCCTCCAGGCAACATCTCGCGGCACACCAGGCAACATCTCGTGGCACACTAGTGTGCCGCGGAACACCGGTTGGGAAACACTGCTTTAGATATTTGAAGATAGCTATCCTGTCACCTCTCAGTCTCCTCCAAGCTGAACATACCCAGCTTCCTCAGTCATTCCTCTTAAGGCTTGGTTTCCAGATCCTTTATCACCTTGGTTGCCCTCCTCTGCACTTGCTCTAGCTTGTCAGTGTCCTTGTTAAACTGTGGTCAGAACTGGGCACAGTACTCCAGGTGGGGTCTGGCCAAGGCAGAATAGAGTAGTACTACAGTGGTACCTCGGGTTACATACGCTTCAGGTTACATATGCTTCAGGTTACAGACTCCGCTAACCCAGAAATAGTGCTTCAGGTTAAGAACTTTGCTTTAGGATGAGAACAGAAATTGTGCTCCGGTGGCGCGGCAGCAGCAGGAGGCCCCATTAGCTAAAGTGGTCTTTCAGGTTAAGAACAGTTTCAGGTTAAGTACGGACCTCTGGAACGAATTAAGTACTTAACCTGAGGTACCACTGTATTACATCCCTTGATCTGAAATGTGAGTGTTGTTGATTTTGACTGAGAAGCAGGTTAATGAGTATAATAAAAAAGATTGACACAGACTTCCATGTTCACAAAGGCAGCAGAGCTCTGAATGTCAGGTGTTTGCAAGGCTGCTGACTTCATGCTTTGCTGGTGAACTTTCCAAAGGTATCGAGTTGGCCGCTTTTGGTGAGTGAATGGTGGGCTAGATGAAATGCTTTGGTCTGATCCAGTAGGCTTTTTAAAAAAAGTAGCTGCCGCTTGGCTACTGATCATGTAAACTCAGCGACTCTCCTGCAATTACGCAAAAGTGGTTGAGTTTCCTGTACACAGACACAAGTATCATTCTCCTATTATGTGCAGCCTTAAAACAAAACAAAACAAAACAAAATGTATACTGGTATATTAAAAATGTGTCAGGAAGCGTTCATGCCTTCCTTTGAATTTCTGGCTAGGAAAAGCAGGAAAACATGGAAATTTTTGTAGTATACATTTGAATGCTCTTGTTGGAGCCTCATTAAACTTGGCTTGTTTGCAAACACAGCTGGCATGTGTCTCTCACTGAGCTTCAGGCTTGGGGAAGCCAGAATGCAGCCTCCCTCTGGTGCCAGCTGGCTTGGGGGAAGTGTGCCAGCACAGCTTGGTCTTCTCCACATAGCCAGTTCCGGGGCGGCTACCAATCGCGTTTCTTCAGATGTCCCCTAAGTCTGAATAACCCGGGGCATGTCCAGATGGCAAGAATTTTTCCAGAATGGGGAATGCTGTCTCGGTGTTAAGACTGTATGGCCCAGATGTGCAGGGGGTTGGGAGGTTTTTAGCACATGCTGGTCTTTGCCGGTCCCCACATCTGACTGAGACAGGAGAGGGACCAATGCAGGCTTTCTATCTTCTGCATAGCTGACTGCAGCCTGCTACTGTATAGGAAAGGGGCAGATCATCCAGCAGTGCTCATCCTGGAATGCACCACTTGAGACTGGAGGGGGAGGCTTTCATGCTTGAATATCCCTCTGCCAACCCCCCCCCTTCAATATATAGATACTACATACTTGAGAGAAGGCTAGCCTGGAACTTTTCTCCTAGTTGCCTTTGTGCAGAAATTTCCCCTCCTTTCTGATGAGTCTTCAGGAGTCTGTGGAGGGTCTTTTCTTGAGGAACCTAAGCAAAAGGCAGCAGTTCTTTAAGCCACCAGGGCTCCTATTGACTCCCCTAATTCAGCTAGCCTGTCTGGACTGGCAAATTGCAGCACATCTTCCAGCCGTTATCTGGCTGGCGCAGCAAGGGTTAGGCCAGAAGGTCCCAGGGTTCAGTTGCTCTGATGATTAAAAGAATGAAGCAGTTTTATTGGCAACATCACTGAGGCTCAGACAGTGCTGTCCACAGCTGGCCTACTTCAAGCTTGGGAACCATGCCCCCACCCCCAAGTTAAACCCCAGAGAGGATTGTGTACTTTTCAGAATGGTAGCAGTGACATCTGTCTTCACACGTATTTCATTTGTCTTCATCCACTGCTTAACTGGTTGCTCCATTAATCAAAAGCAGTCTTATTTTAACCTCTCATAATTACCAGCTCCACAGCTCAACAACCTCTCCTCTAACTCTATAATGTGAGCATGTTGCAATATTTCTTTAAAAAGCACTCCTTCCACGAATCTTGTTCTCACTCCAATTACAAATCCCGTAATTCCCGTCTCCCTTGGTTCCCCCCTTCTTATTTCCAAACTCCTTGACCGTGATGACTAAAACAGCTGTCTAGATTTCTTTTCCAGTTCTGGCTTAAACCTTTTTCCCATCCAGGTTTCATTTCATAAATTCCACACAAGCAGATCTTGGCAATTTTTCTGTGCACTTCTTCTGGGCCTACACTCACTAAATGGCCTTTATCTTCATTGAGTTTTATTGACTATGGGTTTTTTTAATTGTTGCAATATTATAATGGCACATAAATCATACAATAGCCCCTGACTGCCCTCATTTGGCAATTTGACTGCCCTCTTCCTGCTCCAGATGTGTGACAGGACATGTAGGACCTACAACAAAATGTTGCAATCTGGAGATTTCCTCCTCAGATGATATGCCCTCCTCCACATTATTTCGTTTTATTCTTTTACCCAGTTTTCTGTTCACCTTGTAGCAGCAAAGCATTGAGCAGTCCTTATCGGGTTGTTGAAGTT
This sequence comes from Podarcis liolepis, assembly GCF_965112155.1. Lineage (NCBI taxonomy): Eukaryota > Metazoa > Chordata > Lepidosauria > Squamata > Lacertidae > Podarcis > Podarcis liolepis. Next base: position 36,177,831 of record NC_139561.1, on the reverse strand, counting down.
TCCCCCGTGATGGCACTGGGCTGTAGTCAACACCATGGGGGCACAGGGAGGTAAGCAAACCTGCCAAATCAACTCCTCCTTTTGTTAACCGCACAGTTGCCACCAACTGGTTATCTTTCTCGTTTTCTCTGGCTAGCTCTGCTAATCAGCACTTCAACCTTTTAAATAGCCCAACCTACTCCCTATACTGGGTAGAGTGCTTTGGCATCTTAAGTATGGGGTGAATAACAAGGCTTCAGGCCACCCCTCAATAAACTATACATTTTAATAAGCATTCAGTAAGGCAATAAGTTTAACTGCTTTTGTTAAAGTTATTTTTTGGGGGGGAGCTAATTTTACAGTTACATTTATCACAATTTTTTATTTGTTCTTATGGGTAACTACTCAAACACATCCAGCTATACCTATGCTAGACTGTTTGTGTGACCAAGCCTGTTACTAATATCTTTGTAGCCCTCAGTTCAGCTTCTGTGTTCCTTTGTGGTCTTCTCCATGCCACTTTCTGCTGCAGTGTTCATCCATGCTTCCTAACACTTTTCAGTCGTCCAGCTTTCTTAAAGCATTTCTGCCCTTTCCCCTCTCTAACAGCTTTTTGCTTCTTAAAATTTCTGTTTCTACAACTTTTTCATTTCAATTCTTGCAACTAATTGCTTTTTTCCAACTCGGCTTCTGTGCAATTTGAGGAAGGATGCAGCTCAATGGTGGAGCATCAACGTTGTATGTGGAACATTCCAATTTAGTCCCCAGCATCTCCAGCTGGGGCTGGAAGTCACCCCTGTCTGAAATTTTGGAGAGTTGTTGCCAGTTATTGTAGACAATTCTGAGTTAGATGGACCAATAGTCTGATTTGGTGTATGGTAGCTTTGCAACCTTTTAACCAGTAAGAAAGTGGGTAGACTCCTGGTTAAGTTTGTGTTTCTTCTTAATTTCCAGCTTCCTAGGCTGAACCTTTGACACCCCCTGCTCAAAAGATCCCCTATACTTTTGACTCTCCTGAATAGCCTCCCTGTGAACTTTTGACCCTAAAGTAAAACCAACTAATTTTACAACTTATTTTTTACAACCAAAAGCAAAACAGAAAATGACTGAAAGTTACTCCACACACCTCTCAGGATTTTTGCCCCCACCCCTGAAAAAGATTATTTGTACTTTTGCAAACCTTGGGGTTCCCTGAGGTCTGCTGCTACCAGCATGAGTGGTGCAGATTTGGCTCCATCTGCAATGGCACACAGAGCCTAAACCTTGGAAGTGGAACGATGAAGGACAAACTGTACGTTAGGCTGGAGATCTATGATTGGGTTCCCCTGATATTGTTTTTACTTTTTGTGTATCCACAGGGAATCTGAATTTAATTGGTGAAGCGGAACTGGTGTGTCTGGGTGTGTGTTTAACCTTCTCCCCAATACCATTTTCCTGACTGAAGTGCTCCCCTGTGGTGCTGTTATACACGTAGGATACAAAAAAAGGCTTCAGTATTCTTTGTTGGGACTGAAAATGGTTTGGGGCGGGGGAAAGTTTCAGATCAGGAAAATGATGTGTTGAGGGAGGAAAAATGTTAAACACCCCTCTCTTTGTGCCTCTGGTTTTGAATTCTCATTAAAGTGCACACATACCTGTTGAGAGAGCCAATCCCAGATCTCCATGTAATGTGTACCTTGGCTCTGAAGCACCCTTTTTGCCTGAGCTAAAATTCTTAGGCGTAACCTTTTTACACCCAAAAGGTTTTATGAAAGGACCTGGTGCTCGGTGGTAAAAGCTTCCTTTGCATGCAAAAGATCACAGGTTCAATCCCTGGCATCTCCAAGAGGGACTGGAAAAGGGACCACCATCTGAAGTTCTGGAGAGCCACTGCCAATCGGTGCAGTCACGTAATGAGCTAGATGCACTATGGGTCTGACTAGACACAAGGAAACTACCTACATTTATTTTTAGACAATGAGGTGGAATTACATGTCCACAATGGAGGCCACATTGCTGTATCTCTGCACGAGTCCTTGATCAGGGCATTTCTGCTGAATGGAAGGAGGCAAAGCCCCAAAGTGTGACTTACCCAGTGAAGTCCATTGGGAGGAACTAACAAGTCCATCTGATGGAGCAGGTGGCTTCCTATCTCTGAAATATGGGATGGACTTGTTAGTTCCTCCCAATGGAAAGACACAGTAGTCTTGCCTCCCTCCCTCCACTGCAGGCCGAGTCTGCTACTCACATAGAGACATGGTAGCAGCCTGCTGCCAGTGGATGCTTTTAGGGTTCTGGTCTCACACAGCACACTGTTTGGGATTTACCAGCCTATTCATTAATTTACTTTCAGAGCAGCTTTAGGATGCATGTCCCAAACCAAAGGCCGACTAGAAAGGGATCTTCTTCTCTCTTTACAGAGATTATTGTGGCTACCCTTTCCTGCTCCTAAGCACCAGGACATTCTTTCCAGTCAAGGGGGAAAATGTATTGGTACAGCTGGGATGTGGGAGGAGCTGCTGGCTCTCGCCTCCTTCCCTGGGGACTCTTGCTATTTACCCCAGTGAGCTGCTAATTGCACCTCTATCATAACTATCACAATGCAGAGAACAAGACACCACATTTTCCATTCTCAAATGGCTCAGCAGCACTGAAACTTAGGTCCTTTCAACAAGACCCATTATAAATGCAAAAGGAGGCAAAGCAGTCTTCTTGTATCTTGCTGTATGCGGAGAACTTTTCCTAGAAGTTTCTAACCAAGGCTTACAACTCCACAAACACCATCCCTTTATTACTAGGGCATATAAAATACCTCCCTGCCCCTGTTTCATTTTGCAGACTTGATGGGTTGAAGTTGAGCAAGTTGGTGTGGGAGAAGAGGAAAAGTCTTTGGGTCTGAAGGTACAGTATTTGATGAAATTGTGCTTCACATCTTTCAGCTCCTTTGACAACTGTAGCCGTAATGATTTCAGGGTGTGTGTGTGTGTGCCTATCCATGTCATTAACTGACAGATGATTGGCTGAGCTCTTGGAATGAGTGACCACACATGGGAAACATACAGAAGAGAATATTCATGAACTTGTTACAGAGACAAGTAATAAAATCCTGTTAATTAAAAGCCAACTGGAATAGGTGGGCCTTCAAAGCCTTTTATTTTTCTGACTTCACAATTGGAGCCAGTTGTACATCACTTGGAAGGGAGTTCCATAAGCAAGGCTAATGCATGCTCTGAAAAGCAGTTGCCATGTAACATTGGTGGAAAGGGTGCAAGTAATGTTTGTTGTGTAACATGTGGAGCTGTTTTATACACTTGGAGATTTTATTGTTTTCGACTGCTGGGCAATTTCGTACTCCGCATTTTGTCAATCCATTTCACTGCACACCTCAAGTCACTTTTATAGCATGTTTAGTGGTGCTGACTAGTAAATTTGTTTAGGATTATTGCAAAAAGCTGGAATGTTTGTTAATTCCCCTCTTCTCACTGCGTAAGTGTAAGTGTGTTACTTGAGCAAGTAAACTCTTGTTTCCTCTTTACAAAGGCAGTCCTAGGTGGATTGATCTAGTAGATTAATTTCTACTGCTATTTCTCTTATTTGTTTTGCTGTTGCTTCTCATTGTGGGATGGTTTGCGGAATTTGCAAGCCATCTCTTGCACTACAGTAAAGTTAGTGCATTTGTAAGGGGTGTGGATCATTGCCTTGACAGCATTTTGCTGCTGAAACTCTCTGTGTGTTCTGCCCAATAGATGTTTGCATAAATGTTGAACATGAGAAGTTTTATCCTCCCGTTTGACGCTGTTTGCTGCTTTTGACGACTGGAGGACTTGGCTTCTGAAGTCAGCTGAATTCTAAACTCGTCCCTTGAAATACCGTTTTGTTTGCTGTCTTGCTAAGGAGAATGGCATGCATGAGTTAAAAAGGAAAGCAGGGAGGTCAAGGAGCTCTGTGATTAGCCTCTTTGCCCATTTACGTTTATTTATGCTACATGTGGCTTCCCGTCTGTTGTCTATGCGGCTTCCAGAATGCATTGATGGGTAGATGAATTGAAGCACTTATATGTAAATGGGAAGAAAAATGCTAATCTTTTACATTTTTTAGATTGCTGTGGTTTCTTGAACCTTTCCTATCCAAACCTAGCACAGGAAAACAAATTTGGGACTGGTACAGATGAAATGCTCCCAATCCCTTAACAATGGCTGAAGAGTTGAGAGCAAGCAGTGGAACTAAGCACTTCCTTATAGGGAACATAGGAAGCCACCTTATACCAGGGCAGGCTGTCTCTATATGGCCTGACACTGCTTCCTCTGACTGGCAGCACCTTCCTAGAGTCTCAGGAACAGGAAGGTCTTTTCTGTCACCTTAAAAAAATATTGTTTTAACAGCACTGAAACATTTTGTCTGGTCTTGCTGAATAGTGGCCCCTTTTTTGGACAAAGTCCTTCCTTACCCATATTGGCCTGGTTCTAGAAACGTTTGCACTAACATTTTCAGATGCCAGTGCTATACTGCATTGTCTTCCATTGCCTTCAGTGCTGGATGACCCAATAAGCAGACGAAGCACATGCTTAGGGCACCAACAAAATGGGGGCACCAAAAATAAAAATAAGAGAGAATTTTTTTTTGAAAGAATTTGACTCTCTCCCCCCCTCCCCCTCTGCCCCAAAGCATCAAAGTAGTCATCATAGGAAAAATCAGACTTTGTTACACTCCGCTACACACTCACCCTCACTTTTTTCTGTTCTTTTTTATTACTTAGCCCCACCTATACCAGGGGGCTGCTTCCTACTAATGTACGGTAGATCTAAATAACACAAGAAAATCAGATCTGGTCATGCATTGCACATGATGTATATGCATGCACATTTCAGCATATAGATAGATGATAGATAGAAATAGATATGGTTTAGTATTGTTTTTATTTTGAAATACATATGGGGTACATCATAATATTTTCAGGGCTCAGGGCCTCAAAAGGTCTTAATCTAGCCCCGAGTGCCCTGGAATTAGTGCACTGGAGCTGGACCCTGCATGCCTTGTTGGTGGCCAAGTGACTGATCTTGCAGCACTGAATAGATAGAATGGCTCCTTCATTTGCTTGTTCATTCAGGGATCTTTCTTTAATTGCAGCATAATGATATGCACACATAGACACACATACCACTCTGAGATCTAGAACCGTTGGCATTGTCTGTCTACCATATGGGCTCTGCTAGAGTCTTTTCTCTCCTTTCCCTTCCTTTTTTGACCCATTCTCCTTCTATTTTCTTTACTCCTTTTAAAACTTGGCTTCTATGACATATTGGCTGATCTTCTTAATGGTATGAAGAATCAACATGCTGCTTTTTAAAAAAAAGTTCATGCTTGTTATATGCACTGCTACAAGCATTCTCAAAAACCAATAAACCATGTCTCCTTTTAACTGGATAACGTTTTAATATAAAAAACCTGCAGTCTTTTATCCTGCTATGTTTGCATGTTATTAATGGTATTTTAAGTGTTTTGTTCACATTCTATTGTTTTGTTCTCATTTTAATTTGTATTGTTATAAATACAAATTTTTTAGCTGCCTTGGAATCCGGGGTAATAAAATGAAATGAATAAATTATTGCTGGCATATGCCTGTGAAGGGAGCATGGATTCCGGGAAGGCTAGTAAAGAACTCTGCCTGAGACTCTACAGAGTCATAACCAGCCTTAGTGGAGGGCGCTGGACTAGGTGGGCTGGTGACCTGGCTCTGTTAAAAAAAACCCCACCACCACCACCACCAGCAGCAGCTTGGATAGATAACTAAGCCTCCCTTCATTCATTTAGTACATTCTCTCCCACCACCAGTGTTAGAAACTGAGATATGAAAGCCAGGAGCTGAATGGCACCTTAAACTTAGGTTATGGGAGCAACAACAAAATGTCTAGGCACACTTTTTAAATAAGAAGAATACAAAGCTAAATGAACTGCAGCTAAAATATTATTCCCCCCCCCACATGGTCTAGTCCTTCCCCTGCCCACCCCCCCTAATATTCTTAAGAGGGTCTCTTATCCAGTCTTCAAAGAGTAGCTGGAAGTGGGGAGGCAGAAAAAGGTCCTCCTTTCCTTCCCTTCCACTCTGCAGTTTTGATCTGAAATCTTAGGCGCAGTACTACACCCAGAATCTGCTCCCGCTAATGAAATTCCCTGTCGCAAAATGCACCTAGAACAATGGGAGTTTTGAACACTGCCCACCACTCCAGGTAGGGGACATTATCTCCTAGGGTCAATGCTGGCATTGCAAACTTTAACTCCATGTTTAAGTCAGGATGGATAAAACAGGATTGCAACCAATATTTGAATATACTTTTGCTCTCCATTCTTCATTTGTTCTTCATATTTTGATATTTTTCCTATTGTTCTTCATCTTCTCCTTTTGAGGAATAGCTTTGTAGATCTCTCTCCCCTCCCCCCAGCCTCCATATGGCTCCGAAAAACTAAAACATCTGTCGGCATGGTCATTCCAGCTTGAGAGGCTCTTGGAGAATATCTAAGGAGTTTCATAACTCTTGGACCCATGCTTACACCAACACTGGTTGCAGTGCTGGAGATTTTATTCCCAAAGTGCTGTTTCCAGTTTCGTTTATATTATCTAGAGTTACTCCACTGCTGAAATCATTGGAGCCGAGAGAGATTGTTGGTCATGGCTATATTGAAACATCTGCTGCAAATTCGGCTGCAGTGGTGTCACAATAAGAATTAAGAACAAGAACATGAGAGGAGTCCTGCTGGATCAGGCCAAAGGCCTGTGTAGTTCAGCATCCTCTTCTTGTGGTGGCCAGGGTCAGTCAGATACCTGCAGGAAGCCCACAAGCAAGAGCCCACTTGTGATCCCCAGCAACTGGTATTCCAAGGCATACTGCTTCCATTACTGGGTAAACAAACCACTATGTCCAGTAGCCATCAATGGCCTTGTTTTCCATGAACTTATCCAAGCTCCTATCCAGGCCCAGTATACCTGAAGGAGCATCTCCACCCCCATCGTTCTGCCCGTACACTGAGGTCCAGCACCGAGGGCCTTCTGGCGGTTCCCTCATTGCGAGAAGCAAAGCTACAGGGAACCAGGCGGAGGGCCTTCTCGGTAGTGGCGCCCGCCCTGTGGAACGCCCTCCCATCAGATGTCAAAGCGATCAACAATTACCTGACATTCAGAAGACATCTTAAGGCAGCCCTGTTCAGGGAAGTTTTTAATGTGTGATTTGAGTGTATTTTTTATTTCTGTGGAAGCTGCCCAGAGTGGCTGGGGAAACCCAGCCAGATGGGCGGGGTACAAATAATAAATTATTATAAATAATTATATTATTATTAAAGCATCCAAGTTCATCACTACATCTTGTAGTAGAGAATTCTGTAGTTTAACTATGTACAGTGTGACAAAGTGCTTTCTTCCATCAGTCCCGAATCTTCCAATATTCAGCTTGATTGGGTAGTCCCAGGTCCCAGTATTATGTGGGCTGGAGGAAGACTTCTCCCTGTCCAGACTTCTCCACAACATGTCTATTTTTATATGCCTCTGTCATGACTTCTGCTACCTTTTTTCTAGACTAAAAAGTTCCAGATGTTTTCTTCGTAGAGAAGTTGTTCCTGCCCCATGTTAATTTTGGTTTCTCTTTTCTGAACATTTCCAACTCTGCAAAGGTCGCTTTTTTTCTAGGTGTGGCGATCAGAGCTGAATATAGTAATTGCATCATAGATGTGCACAGTGGCATTATATCATCCTCATATCCCTCCCTCCCTCCCTCCCTCCCTTTCCTAATGATCCCTAACATGGAATTCACCACACACTGGGCCGTCATTTTCACCCAGCTATCCACCAGGACCCCAAGTTCTCATTCCTGATCAGTCACTTCTAGTTCAGACCTCATTAGCATATAAATGAAATTAGGATTTTTTTTCCCTTACCCCAGTATACATCCCTTCACACTTTTCCATACTGTTGGATAGCTCTTCACAGATCTTTTGTTTTGTTTTTCTACCTTGACAATTTGATATTGCCAGCAAACTTGGCCAATGCACTGGTCATTTATAAGTAAGCTAAAAAGCACAGGTTCTAATAATGACCCTTGGGGACCCCTTCTTCTTCCATTGTGAGTACTCTCCATTTCTTCCTCCTTTCTTCTTCATGTTCTTTAATCAGTTACTGAAGCATAAGAGGGCCCGCCTCCCACAATTGGTGTGACTCTCCAAATAAAAGTGCTGCTATACATGGAATGTATCGGCACCAGATAAAATAACAGTTTGCTCAACTTGCACAACATGTTTCTGTTGCATTCATTTTATTTTATTTAAAATATTTGTACAGTATACCACCCTTCAGCAAAACATTAGAAAGGATGCAAAAACTCCTATTCATTTGTGGTTTTTTGGGGGGTATTTTTTTTTGCCCTCCAACAAATATTTCACCCTTGTTCTTTTCTTGTGTTCCAGCTGACCTTGAGATTTGTGTTTACGTGTTCTTAGAACTTACGGGTGGGAAGTAGTACTTCCATTCACTTATCCAGTCATACCCCTCCAGAATACCCCACTCCATTCTCCCTTCCACCCAGTTGTTTGCTCCCATCCCACAACCATCAATATGCATTCTGCAGTCACTTAGCATGCTCAGTCTTCATGGAGCTGTTATTTTTTCCTTAACATTTTGGGTAGTTCCCCAAAGCCTGCTGATGCCTCACCTTCATGCACAGATGGTCCTGTTTTAGGTACACACCAACCCACACTGAGCCCCGAGCTTTGGAAACAGAGCAAATGATTCAAATATGCAGTGGCCTATGAGGTGGGGGAAAGGGAAGGTTATGTATGGATGTGTGTTTTGATGCCACCTAATGGCTAATGTGAAACTGACATTGTGATCTTTACAATGCCTGAGATGTTGGCGAGCTGCTGCTGATCAGTGTAGACAGTACTGAGCTAGATCAACAGTTTCCTGTGCCCATGCTGGGCTGGCTTCTGATATTTTGGGTGGGGCTGTAGCTCACTGTTTTGATGACCTGGTCATTGGCACCTCCAGAAAGGAATTGGAAAGATCTCTGTCTGAAGACCCTATGCTAGAGGAAGACCGTATGCTCCCAGGTAATGTAGGCAATACTCAGCTAGGTCTGACTCAATATATGGCAGCTTGCCAAGTGTTCTCTCCTATTGCTGTGGTTTGCTCCTTGCTTGGGAAGAAGAACCATCCAGTCAATACTGCATCTCATTTCTATGAGTTAGCTGATGACATGTCCTTTAGAGAGGGCTGATTGGGATGCTCTGGTAGAGATGTGTGGGGCAGGGTTGGTGAACATTTGCTTTCTGGATATTGCTCAGCTACATCATCCCTGACCATTGGCTATGCTGACGAGCTGATGGGAATTATAATCCAAAAACATCTAGGGGACCACAGGTTCCCCATCTCATAGCAAGGGGAGAGTGACAGTGGTTTCTAACATCAAATGTGAATACTGTGGCAAGAGGAAAAAAATACTCCTTTCTTGTTGATAGAACTTTAGGGCAACCCACTGAAATTGTTAGCTAGTGGGTTCAGAAATGACAGAGGGAAGAAGCACAGTTTCACACAATGGATGATAAACCCGTGGCTAGGATGGGGAATTGTGGCTCTCCAGATGTTGGACTAAACTGCTATCAACCCTGATTATTGGCTGGCTTGGGATGACAGGAGTTGTAGCCCAATCAGAAGGACCACAGGTTCCCCATCTCTGGCTTAGGAGCTTCTTGACTACAAGATGCTCACTTGTGTGGACAGTTTTAAAAAGAAGAAAAAGGATAAATGTGGAGAGGGAAGGTTCTGTCCATGGCTACTATGACAGCACACTGAATCCTTCATCTGCAGAGGCAGAATACCAGATTATGAGGGTGAACAAGAGGAGAAAACCATCACTGCTGCGCCCTGTTTGGTCATTTCCCAGAACCATCACACTGTCGGCTGATGAAGGTTGAATAGAAGGCTGGCATCATAACCTGTATGTGTTGCTCATTTGTGTGTTTGTTTGTGCATGTGTGCATACACCCCCCTAAAATCTGCCTGATTGGGATGTCTTTTTAATTGATTTGTGTTTATTGCGAGAGGAAGTGTGGCAAGTCCATAAATGTGGCTGTAGAGTCAAGGCTGTATGAAATGCATTGGCTGGTGAGGCTTAGCAGGTTAGCTTTTCTCCTGATAATGCTCCTATCAGACAGCCTTATAAGCATTTCTCTGGGAATTATTGGAAAGTTGGCTATATGTTTTTTTTCTCTCTCTCTCAGAACAGGAAGAGTGGACCAAATGTTGTCGGTCCGTGGGGTGTTACCCGGGAGCAACTTGGCTTTTCAAAACAAGTTTGTGTCTACTTTGTTTGCTGTCTTCTGCATGGAAGCTGGACTGATGACCTATAACCACCCCTGGCCTCTGAGAAAGAGGGCAGCCATCCAGCAAAACAACTCCCTTCTATGCTCCTCAGGCACAATCTGCCTGACTTGCCTCTCTCAAACTACTCACTACTGATTTCTGCTCTTCCCAATTCACAATATGTACCAAGGAAGGTCCTTTCTCGTCTTGTTGCTGTGCCCCCAGAGCCTTTGGGGAAATTTCTCTGAGTCCCAGCTTCTTTTGAGGGCTCCCTGACAAGCTTTAGTGAGGGCTTATGGGTAAAGGGGGTCTGATAGCAGCTTTTGTAGTGTGAGCTTGAGGTGTGGAAGCTAGGAGGGACATCTTGACTAATGGGCATACAAGAATTGCTTCCCTGGAGTCCAAGATGCCCTGGTCATCTTGCTTATTCCAAGGCTAGAGGCATTCCCCAGTCCAAAGATATGCACCTTCTGGAACCAGTTTACCAGGGAGTTATTGCATTCAGCAGTTTTTCAGCTCTTTACATAGGTACAAGTTTGGAGCCATATACACATTAAAGTTACAAATTGTATTAATATAACTGCAAGAAAAAAGATGCACCAAATACACATCTGTCTCTCTCAGCGTGGTGGGAAATAAACAAAACTCCATACTGGGGAAGATACAAGATTGGTATCTTACATTTTGAAATATGCTTCTAACTGTTATGGTAGCCAAATGGTTTGGGGTACTTGGTGGTGGATTGGGTCTCACCTAGTTTTGGGCTGCATAGATGCCTTAATTTATCATGTTTTGTATGGCTCTTGGTAATAGAGGAGACATGGAGGTCCTCTCCAACAGTGAATGTTACCAGAGGGAAGTGTACTTTCCATCGTATTTCCCAGGATGAACTTTGTCCAACAGTGAGAGAGTGGAATAATGCTGGCTTTTAAATAAAAACAAAAATAAATAAATACAAAGAAGAATATACTGTACCCTGGTATTGTCTCCATATGAGGAATCTACCTATAGACCTGAAGAGGCTGTAGTTTCAGCCCTGCCATGAGAGAAAGAGAAAGAGAAAGAGAAAGAGAAAGAGAAAGAGAAAGAGAAAGAGAAAGAGTGAAGCAGGTGATAGATTTCAAGTGCCATTAAAGAGCAGTAAACTGTCTTTTTTATTTTTCTGCTGTATGAGTGGCTTTCGTTGGGATTTTCTGCCTCACTTGACAAAGTAAATTGAGCCAACCCTTGGGAGTTTGTGACCAGCCAGGACTGAACTGTTTTAAAGCACCTCTAGAATAGCCACTATGACAATCTTTTGGTCATGTGACCACAATTGGGAGTAGGGTATTTTTTTTTAAAAAATACATGGGCCAGCGATCTCTTGTCCAGGGTGGATAGAGTGTATTTTGTGTGTTTTACTTCTTTCAAATTGAGATTAGGCATAACCCTTTTAGTTAGGCCATAGGAGTTAAAACGCCATTCTGAGGTCTTGGTACCAAAAACATGGTTGTGTCAGAAGGATCTCTTGTGAAACCCAGGATGCCTTTTAAAAGTCCCATTTTGGGTTCCCTTGGTGAAAGGTAGAGCTTAATTTGGGCCTGGTATTTCAAATCCCTCCCCTCAGAACCTGATTTCTTTTTTCTTTCTTTTTAATTCTGGGGCCATTGTACTGTATGGAAACTTGTGAAATACTGATAAGGTATAGGGTGCCCCTGAGCACGTGCAGAGTGTTTTTTCTTTCCACCAATAATGAGACATAGTTAACCCTCGCACAACTGCAACCCTTGTCTAGGTTGGAATGTTTTGCTTCCAGATACACGTCAGCAGCACTCTTATTAGGAACTAGGGGTTGATGTGGTCCTTTTCCTGTATTGGCTTAGTGAGACACGTGTTTAATTTGCCCCTTAACAGAGTTGCCTCTCTGGAGCTTTCTCTCTCTGTCGCCTTAATCAAAACTTGGGGGTGGGGAGGGAGAGATGGGGAAAAACTGATCTACAGTCCCTTCAATTTGAAACCCACAGTAAAGTAAATTTAGCTGTGTTTGAAACAAACCATTCAGCGAGTTTCGAACAGTGCCCTGTCTTAGTTGCAGATTTGATATAATAATAATAATAATAATAATAATAATAAAGTCTGTAGCTAAAATAGCTATCAGGTGTGTAGAATAAATGGAACTGTACCTTTAAAAGTATG